>NW_012192614.1:48657-50787 GCF_000956335.1 Plasmodium fragile | reverse complement strand
AAGTTGTGCATGTACACATAGATTTAATCTTGAAGCTATATTTTTGTTTTTTTTTTTTTTTTTTTTTTTTTTAATTTATAAATATATTTTTACACCATTTATTTTAAAACAAACATGAGAAAGTAAAAAAAAGAAAAAAACAATAAGGACACATACAATAAATAATATAAATTCATAAGATGCTTACTTTTATTTTGTCAAAAATAACTTTGTTAAATAAATGATTCAACTTCAATTGGTGTAACATTTAAACAAACACCTTTTACTTGTCTTTTTATGCTTCCTTCTTCCAACTTATATTATCCTTTTTTTTGTGTGAATAATTCTCATAACATATCTTTTTAAACACATACTTTTAAGCTCGCGCGTCTTATTGTACAAGCACATATATGTACACACATATATACACATATATATATATATTCATTTATTTAACAAAAAAAAAAAACAAGGCAAAATGAACAAAGTAAACCGAGTTTCGATTATTTGTGCTTTTTTAGCACTTTTTTGCTTCGCAAATGTGTTGTCCTTGAGGGGAAAGAGCGGATCGACTGCCTCGTCCTCTCTTGAAGGAGGAAGCGAATTTGCCGAGCGCATAGGGAACAGCTTATCATCATTCCTTTCCGAATCGGCATCCATGGAAGTAATTGGAAATGAACTGGCCGACAACATCGCCAACGAAATTGTTAGCTCCCTCCAAAAGGATTCAGCATCCTTTTTACAAAGTGGATTTGACGTAAAAGCCCAGTTAAAAGCTACTGCCAAGAAGGTCTTAACGGAAGCTTTAAGAGCAGCATTAGAACCAACAGAAAAAATTGTGGCCAGCACGATTAAGCCACCACGTATCACCGAAGAAGCCTACTTTTTATTGGGCCCGGTCGTCAAGACTCTCTTTAACAAAGTTGAGGACGTTTTACATAAGCCAATACCTGATAACATTTGGGAGTATGAATCCGCAGGTTCCTCCGAAGAGGAAGAAGCAGAAGATGATTTCTCTGATGAGTTCTTAGATTAAGCATAACATATAGACGCATTTTTTTGAGAAAATGTGATATACATGAAACAACTGGTAAGTAGGGAGAAGAAGCCGTAGACAAACTGAGATGGATAGACTGCTGCGCCAGCACACACCAACCCCCTCTTGTGGAATCCGACTGTTCGAAGCAACGATATCCAAATTGTTGCTAAATACGAAGTAAACAAAATGAGATCAACATTGTGATATGCCCAATGCGCATTGATTTAATATATCATGTTATCTTTGTTTTTTTTTTTTTTCTGCTTTAAGTCGTGCATATATTTTTTTTTTTTTTCGCGTGTCAGCCTAGTCGCCTTCGCTTATGGCTTATCGCTTATCTCTTATTCGTTTTTTCGCCCTTTCGTTTTTTTTGGAGTTTTTAGATTTTCTTCATTTTGAACGTACACTGACATAAAGATAAGAACATTGATAGTCCACATTTTATGATTCCCCGTGTGCCATGACATGTTCATTCATCATATGTGTGTACGTACGCACGTTAATATGGGAATATGGTTCCTATGGTTATGCGCGCGTATATATATTTTTGCCAATATGTTTTTTTTTTCCCGCTCAAATAGATAAACATTAAGTGAAATTCGTAACATTTTTTAAAACACGTCAACATTGCGGTGAGGCAAATACTTGGTTTACCGGAGCGAGCAACGTAATTGTGCGTAAATGGTAATCAAACTCGGCATAAACGGTTATAAAATTCTGTACTACTTCTGATTATGTGCCGCGTGCCGCATCAATTAGGATGGATAAAGTGGGCAGACGGGGCGGTAGGCAACTGTCGCATGGGCGTTTTCGGTGCATCAGCCAACAGGGTACATACATAAATATGTAAACATGCGGGAATAAGCACCTATTCGCGTTACACACCTTTTGTGTGGTATCTACACTACGTGGCGTTATGGCAGCTGGAATGCTTCTCAGGGTAATTGCACAACAGCGTGAAGAAGCACGAGTATGTGCATGTGTGTGTATATATATACGTATGTACAGCTAAAAGTCTTCTTCATTTTGAGAAAAAAAAAAAAAAAAAAAAAAAAAAAAAAAATTATAACAACTTTGAACAGGAAACTTATACATAGGGGTAATTAAGTGCT
>NW_012192614.1:40731-48286 GCF_000956335.1 Plasmodium fragile | reverse complement strand
CCTGACTCCTGTCCAAATGTCCCTATCTGTTATAAACGGTTCTTATGGCATAAAAAGGTGCAAGCATCATAAAATGCGACGCAAAATGGATCATCACGGTGCCGTGATTAGGCAGTAGGATTCCGCTAAATATACTAGGGGAACATAATTTTTGTAAGACTATCTTAAAAAAGAAAAAATATGATGACGCTTTTGCTACATCTCTTCCAAACGAGGATACAATTTCGATTTAGCAATTTATGAGAATTATATTGCTTATTTAAAAGTAGCTTCTGCGTGTTTTATAAAAACGAGACAATTCGGTTTTAATACTATAAGGTCCCTATTTTGAGGAAACACTTGAAATTATATCTACATAAAAAATAAAAAAAAAAAGGAAAACAAAAAAATATAAATATAGGGACGAACGTGTAAAGCATTTTCACGCGAACGTATAGAATACACATAGACATTAAGAACGGCCTATCGGTACTGCCCTTTTGCAAATAATTTCACCCAATTGATCGAAAATGAAGAACTTTGTATTTTCCATAGTACACATTGCGGGCCTATTTATTCTGTACTTGAGTTTGCAAAGCGGTCTGTACAATTGCAAGAACACAGGTAAAACAGGAAGTAATGCGCAGCGTAGTAGCACAAATCCCTCTGTTAATGATAATAGCCTTTCGACTGAATGGAGTGAAAAAGGTTACAATTTCATGGATCTAGTAAAAAATGGCTACTTAAAAAATAAGGGAGATTTAGATGAAGTGAAGGATTACTTAGCTGATGAGTTGGCTGGCAAAATAAAGGATAAATTAAATGACATTATAAAAGACGAAAAAATTTTTTATGATTTAGAAAATATAGACGATGAAGACATAAACGACTTTAAGAATTACTTGAAGGACATGTCCGAATATATTGGCTTGAAGGCTGCCGATATATTAAACAGTAGCTTGGAGGATTCCCTGGAGCCCTTTTTGTCCAAAAGCTCCTTCGCCAGTTTAAAAGAGGCCATGGGCAATAGCAGCTCTTTTGACATAAAATTTGACGACGAGGATGGAGAGGCAAAGGAGGGAGATTCCAATGATGAAAATACCAATAACGAAAATGCAAATGACCAAGATGTCGATGAAGCAACCGAAGATTTCATTAACGAGATGGTAGACTCATATGAAGACAAGCACCACAAGGAATTGGAACAGTATGCGCAAGAAATAAAAACTCATAATGGCCTAGATTAATGTGATCACCGGGATGGGGAAAACGTAGGCAACTCCATCGTCAACCGTCTTCTTTTTATTAATTTCATGTTTTTCCTTTTGCCACGTCAGTGCTCCATTTTGGAGAAAAGTTCGATGCTTCACAATTTTGCACCTGTTTTTATTTTTTTTTTATTTTTTTTCATTTACTCTTTAAATTAATTTGATGCAATTTTTTATATTTATCCATTTTTTATCTATGATTATGATTGTTGGACATCAATTTTAGTACACCCACTATTATAAGCCCCTTGTGCTTGGACGTGAAAATCCAAGTCACTACAACACTGTGATAACGCTCAAGTCGAATCCTTGTGCATTTATTTCATCTTCCCAGTGGGGTGTTTTTCGTCAGTATATGATCACGCAAGTGTGGTTTATTTCGCTCTTCAGTTTTCCGCTCACGTGCTGCACATTTTGTACGTCTCCTCGCCATTTATATTTTGTATAAGGTAGAAGGGGTAATTTTAACGGAGGGAAAAATGGTGTTTGTGTAGAAATATTCTCACTCAAACTGACACAGGTAAAAAGACAACTCACCTCACTTGAACGACGATGTGCAGGACATCGCCAACGATGAGGGGAAAATCCGCTCAAGGTGTATATGTGCACATGCCACAGTTTGAAGGGGCTGTTATAAATAAGGGAAGGACCCCAATTGTGTCGACCTCTTTATAAAAAAGGAACAGTTCATTCCAAATGTGTAGCGAAACATTTGCGCAAAGCTTAAGGTAGACACGTGTCCTTGAAGAAAAAAAAGTGACGCTGTCTTAAACGCGTTGGATATTAAATAGGAGCGCATACCAATTTAACCAAATTCTACCTGAACATGTGCGCACTTTATATTCATAATGTGAGCTGTGCTTCCTTTTATACACTAATGGAGAGGGACTATTTACCAAAAAGACCCCCTTCCCTTCCTCTACACATGATCACATCCCGATTTAAATTGAAATCGTCTTATAATTTGAGAAACAATTTTTTGTTAATTTTTAACATTCTTACGATGAACAAAAAAAAAATAAAATAAAATGGCGTAAAGTTGCATAAGAATGATATTGGGAGAAAAGGCATAATAAGAAAAAAAAAAAAAAAAAAACAGAGGCAAAATGTAGGGAGGTTGCAAAACAATAAACAAAAGCAAACACGTGGGAAAAGTGAAGAAAACAATCAGTTCTGCACCTTAAGGACATTAAGAATGTATTTAAGAACAGTTTGAACAAATATCGTAATTAAAATTTTGTATAAATTGTAAAAAGGCAAAAACCGGAAAAAGGCATGGTTTACAATGGCCGAGGCAATATTGTAAAAGAAAAAATAACATATGAAGTAAATTTTGTTATGTATTGCATGCTTATCCTCTAAACATTTGAGAGATCCAAATATTGGGAAAATAAAAAAGAAATAAGCAAAATATATTTTAAGGATAAAGGATGGGAAAATTAAAAGGGCAAGCTGTGGCATGTATATTAAGAGGTTAATAAAAATTTTTACATAAAATGGCAGCTGAACAGTGTCAACCACATTCTCCATAATGACTGACTTGAGACAGGTAAGGCTGAATTTAACTGTTTCGTTTAACTTCAACTTATCCTTTATTATCCTTGACAAATTAATTAGTATATTGCTTTTCTCGTTATATTGCGTATCTTGCTCTTCGTTTTTCTTCCCTTTCTTTTCTGCGCTTCCTAGTCTGACGTTGAATAAGGTGTATAAGACAAAATCAACTGTGCTGACTAACACACTCTTCAAAATGCGAACGACGATGGACGATTTGTAATCTTTTAGGAAGATAAATTCGTGCAACTTTTCGCTAACGTTCAGGCATATTAGGAACAGGGTAAAATACTCAAACATGAAGGAAGTTTTGTTATAATTGCGGAAAAAGAAAAAAAAGTTTAAAAATTTTAAAATGTTTATAAAGAGCCAATATTCTAGTAAAATGGGCACATCGTAGTGCGAGTGTCTGTTATCTTCCCCATATTTGGAATCCCCTACTGATTCGCCAATGCTGCTTTGCCTGCGATTGCTCGTGGGGCTGTCTCCTATGGACCCGTTGTTCGGGTTTTCGTTTGCGACTGATTTTCCGCTTCGGTCCTTCCTTCTGTAGCTAAAGCCAAAACTTTCCAGGCTGATGAGGGAGAACCTTTTCTTTTTTGGGGCGCTGGCGTTGTCAGCCTGCAGCTCGCCCGTTTTCAGTTCGGTTGTTGTGTGATCATTTTCTTTTTTAACATCATGCACATTTTCGTCTTCACCTGCGTTTTCTACTTTTTCCGTTTTTTCAACTTCATTCTCTTTTCCTGCTTCACCTGTTTTTTCACGTTCCTCTACTTGTTTAACTTCTTGCGTTTTTTCACGTTCGTCAGACTTTTCCTCTTCACCTGCTTTTTCACCTTCGTCCGCCTTTTCAACATGGTCTTCTTCCGCCAGCTCGCTGTCCCTCAGGCTGGAATACTGACTTAGGATATTATTAATATATTTGGAAGAATTCAATTTCTGTGTAACGTTATCCATAAGAAACTCGCTAATTTTTGACGGGTACACATATTTCAAAATGATAACCACAGAGTAGACGGAGGGCAGGGGGAAAAAAATTGAATAAATAAAAAACGAAATGAACGACATCGGTAGGGTTTTCACCAAAGTGACGTACAACAAGGAGCTCAACAAATACGGTAATATATTGAAAAGAAATTTATTAATTCTAAACACTTTCTTCAGCAAATATATGTAAGACTTGGAAATTTTATTTAAAATATATTTTATAACTCCAGAATAAGTCAGATATAGAAAAGTTAAAAACGTGCACAGCATGGTTATAACGTACTTCTTCGTTTTGTTGTCCAAATTCATATACATTATTTTTAGCTTCCGAAGGATCCAGTGTATATATGGCTCTAAAATTATGTACCATAAAAATAAAATTTTCAGCAAAGATATTAACAGTATTCCGTAGGCGTAAAGCATCTGATAACTGGAGCGCAAGAAGACAGTTAGGAAAACTTTAGAATTTTCAAAAAACTCTAAAAATAAAGAAATGATATGCTTGGTATTCTTTTCAATTTTCATTTCTCTGTATAAGGGTTGGAACATTCGCTTGAGTCCTTTCTTCATTCTGTTAATTCGTGTGCCTTTGTAATGTACAATTTTGTATTCATCCTGTTCGATACCACTACCGCTATAATCCACGGTGCAAACTTCTCCACTCAAGCTACACACATCCCTGCCTCCCCATGCAGGCCTGCCTCCTGCACCACCGGTATTTCCCCCCCCTTTATAGTACTCCCCATTCAATCTTTCATGTTTTACTCTCTTGTATACAACTAGGGCTATGCTAAATATGGATATTAGCAAAAATATCAGAGACTTTTTGAACATTTTTTCCTATACTGTGTGTTGTTTTGATTTATTTCTGGAGGGTGGTAAAAAGTGTGCAGCCTATTTTTATCCCTTAACAGTTCATTTTTTTTGAAGATTACGAATTTAACATGTATTATGCATGTAATGATATAGTGACACTCATCTGCTGTGTTTTGTTTCCCCCTTTCTTTTCTTTTTTTATCTTCATTTTTGTTATTTTGAGAATTGCTGGGTTTTCCGGGACGTACGCGCGCGTTTCGTTCTACAGCGGGTGTTTTCACTCCCGGTGTCTCAAAATTTAAACAAATTTCTGCAGACGCGAATGCAAACTCGTAGTGGCTCGAATGCTCAAACAAAGTAATTGCACAAGATTGGGAAGAAATAAAAAAAAAAAAAAATACATCTACAGTTTTCGTCAAGCCGTATATACAAGATGATGGCATATATGTATGTATATGTACACGACGTGCCCTGCCTGTGCTTCCACCTCGGATTAGGGCTTATTTGAGACAAGGTTTTGAATAGCGCAAAGTTCAAATTGACAAAACGTGCTTGCAAAATCGTAAGACGTACTAGAATACATAATTGCGGGTCTTTTTCTTTTCAACGCTCGCGCTGCAGATGAGGAAATTGCCGTAATTCGTTTGTAAAAACTGTGCTTCTCGGCTTGTATAGGTTAAGCATATAATTCTATGTTTGTACATAGAAAAGTTTTTTTATTTTTCTTCAGCTGTTTTTTGCCTTCTGCTATAACATACAATCTATACAAAAAAGTGGCGTTGTAATCGCTCATCACCAGGGAAGGAACTTCAAATGGATAAGTCCTTCCCTTCACAAGATAAGATGATAAGTCCCTTGTAGGTTGGGCTTGGCAAGGTTCTCCCAACAGTTGGAAAAAATAATACATACGACAGAAGCAATATCTGCAATATGTACAAAATATTCCGAACCGTATAAGTCCAATAACCTGTTTGCAGCATTAACGGGGGCTGGGGAATTATGTATTGTCAACCCTCGAACATAAAATTTTTTGTACTAAAAAAAAAAAACAGAAACAAATTTGTAATTGTATGGGATATTGTACATTTCGACTTGTTTTTTTGCGTGGCGTTGTTTTTTTTTTTTTTTTTTTTTCAAAATTGTCAAATTTTTTTGTATACGTATAAAAATTTACAGGTTCTTTCTTTCTTTTTCTTCCATTTGCATTACTTTTCCTTCCTTTTTTTTTTTTTTTTTAAAGCCATGTGCCAGTTTTTTTTTTTTCAGTTCCAAAAAATTATTTGGCAAAAGTACATTTGAAATATAAATATGCACATTATTGTTTCTGTACTTACGAGAACACGTATGTATGTACATTTGCGCTCTTAAGGGTTTTCCCAACTGCAAGACTAATACCGGCCATCCGCCCTACTTAGCCCTTTATATTATATGCGCGCTAGTGAGAAAATTCAGCGGGAAAAGAAGTGGCTGCACGGAAGATTGTAGGACTTTTCTGTTTGAAAAAGTTATTTAAGGAATAGGAGCCAACCAAACACACGTCACCCCTCATGTGGTAAGCAAAAACAAGTTAAAAACCTTTTGTCTGCTGAAATGACATATATATATATATATATATATATATATATTTTTTCGTTATAAATGAGGGGCAAATAAACACATGTTATAAAATGTACAAATATATTTTTTTATCACCGTCCGTTTTTGTTCTTCCAGAAAACGGAAAGCAAAACTTGTCGATACAGTTTGCACGTGACGTATTTTAGACGTTTTCACGTTGTTCATTTCTGAGCATGGATTTTTTATTTTTCAAAAATTTTAAGCTTTGTTTCATCCCAACATTACATTCACCTTCGGGGGAGCTGCTCTAGACTCTTTGCACAACGTATGTCATAGAATTTCCCCCGCTTTAAAATTATAAAATTGAGTTTAACCATTTTGCACATGTTCTCACAATTGTAGGCTCCGCTAATCATCTGTCCCTCAGTGGAACATTTGTATTTCACACGTATAAAACGGATCGCACACAAAAACAGAAGCAAACAAAAAAAAAAAAAAAAAAAACTCGTGCATGCAAACCCACGTTTTTTACACGCAGCGAAAGAAAAAATGATGAAACCTGAAGTAATCAACGTGAACGATGACAGCAAGGACTACTCTCGGTGGAAAATTATTTATCCCAATTATTTAAATAAAAAGAAAAAAGTCAAGGAAGGGAGAAAAATAAACCTGAATTATTGTGTAACGGACCCATCCGTTGACGAAATTGCATTGGCGTGTAAGGAATTGAATGTCCCATGTGTCGTGGAAAAAAATAAATACTATCCAAGGGATTGGCTCGTGGAAGGAAGGATACGTATAAAAATGCCGGACGCCGAAAGCAGCAACATATTTAGTAAATTTGCCTTAATGAAACAAATTGGGTTGAAATTGCAAACCATAAAGGCGAATGTGGAACCTACTGTTGCGGTTAATGCCAACAGTGCGGCTAAGAAAAAAAAAAAAAAAAAAAACAAAGAGTAAATTGGACGTGCATGAAGCTACATAGGAAGTGCGGATCATTTCACCTACATATAACATATCTCCCTTTGTATGTCAACTGAATCCCTAGGGGGATATACTTGTCCAGGTGACTAACCCATGATTCAATGATGCATCGGCTAAGTTGGACATTTTGTTTTTCACCAAATTCTGGTAAAAATTTCTTCCAGTGAACCTCACACTACGTGCCCTTCCAGGGGGGCCTCCAATTTGCTGCTCTTCCAATGAATTTTCTCCGTGTTGTGGCAGATATAGTGTGCGTGCAAGCTTGTGGTTTATCCTTCAACACAGGCCCACACGTACGTACAGCATGGCAAATATGACGGCTAATTTTTTTTTAGTTATACATGACAATCCACACATCATTTCAACTTTTGATTAGTAATTTTTTTGAGACTTTTTTTTTTTTTTTT
>NW_012192614.1:35143-36362 GCF_000956335.1 Plasmodium fragile | reverse complement strand
AAAAAAAAAAAAAAAAAAAAAATATGCTAATTATTATTGTCAAAATTGAGCAAAGAGGGACACTTATACATTACGGGAAAAATCAAACAAAAACATCATTACAAATGTTGTGCTAAATTCGGGGTGCATATTATTGTTATGCAAGTAATCTCATGGTTAGGTATGGACTACGGAAGCATTTGCTCGAGGGTTAACATATGCACACATGGGACATAGGACCACGCTGTTCGCGTGTGCAAGTGACCTATACACACACGCTCTAACGTTCGAAGGTACGCTTGAGCTGAGCTGGGAGGTCCCCCCTGCTTACTACGCCGTTATTGGCGATACTGCGTTGTTCATAAATATGTTCAACAGTGTGCGGGGGTCCTCATTTTCAAACGATATTCTGTGGAGAATCGTGAAAAGGGGAAATTGGTGGGTTAAGTCGTTCTTTTTGATCATTTGGTAAACGTACTTCAAAGTCACAATTCCCTGAAGAAAAAAAAAAAAAAAAAAAAAAAAAACAAAAAAAAAAAAAAAAAAAAAAAAAAAAAAAAAACAAAGAGTAAATTGGACGTGCATGAAGCTACATAGGAAGTGCGGATCATTTCACCTACATATAACATATCTCCCTTTGTATGTCAACTGAATCCCTAGGGGGATATACTTGTCCAGGTGACTAACCCATGATTCAATGATGCATCGGCTAAGTTGGACATTTTGTTTTTCACCAAATTCTGGTAAAAATTTCTTCCAGTGAACCTCACACTACGTGCCCTTCCAGGGGGGCCTCCAATTTGCTGCTCTTCCAATGAATTTTCTCCGTGTTGTGGCAGATATAGTGTGCGTGCAAGCTTGTGGTTTATCCTTCAACACAGGCCCACACGTACGTACAGCATGGCAAATATGACGGCTAATTTTTTTTTAGTTATACATGACAATCCACACATCATTTCAACTTTTGATTAGTAATTTTTTTGAGACTTTTTTTTTTTTTTTTTAATTAAAAGGTATACCACAGCTGACATGGACAGGTGTATATATGTAGGACTTAATAAGTACTGGTTAATTATCATTTTTTTCCTTTTTTCCCGTTCAAATGCCATTGTCCGTTAGATATTTCCCCAATAAAAAAGACACAATGGGACAGCGCAAACATGCATAAAGTGCTAATAATGCACATTGTTCATTTTAATTATTGTAGTGTACACAAGAGGAGGACAGGTTCATATTCAAA
>NW_012192614.1:0-32558 GCF_000956335.1 Plasmodium fragile | reverse complement strand
AAAAAAAAAAAAAAAAAAAAAAAAAAAAGACATTACAAACTGGGGTAACAACCACTACATCCAATCGGATGCAAAAACACTGTGATCGAATCGTTTATGCATAGCCAATTCTCTTCATAATAAAAAAAATTACTGACCTGCAATTTTTGCCCCTTGAGGACTTCATTCTCCAGCTGTTCCCACGTCTTCTTCGGGTTACACTTCACAAACTCCGCAGAGCATCTTGCGTTTCTTCCCCCGAGGAAGGACGTGATGATATCAGCCAAACCACAGCTCTCAAAAAATACGTTCACATCGGAATAGTTAAAAAATGTTTTCCCAAAAAGGAAGGATTCTTTAACTCCAATTCTGATAATCGCTGATTTGGAATTGGAGGAAGCATTTAGTCCGTCGCAAAATCCAGATGCTAACGTTATGACATTTTTTAAGGCGCCGAAAATCTGCACATCGTGGAGAAGGGAAAGTGTTAATACAAAAAAAAAAAACAAAAAAAAAAATGTGCGTCATAGATAATTATGTAATGGGTAAATGGGGTGGGAAAAGTACAACACATGTTTTGTGTACTAATATAGCAGCAGCGACGTCATACATATTTATTCATATATGGGTGCCCTACCTCAACCCCCACAGTTTCATTAACGCAGTTTATTTTAAAGTAAGGCAAATCAAAAACCCTTTGCCAAATTAGCAGCGTCTCCTTGTCATTTCCTCCTATAGTGGCTTCGGAAAATTTCTCCATGGCTACGTCCTGTTAAAAAAGGGCAAATTCAAACGCACGCAAAAGGTGCACACAGTATATGTGATGGTGTGGATAGGTGAACATATATACTCTTCACGATGCTTCCCTCACGTAGGGATTGCAGACACACTTACCATGGCTATGTTAGCACCCGACAAGGCAGAACAGGGAATGTCCAGAAAGTTGGTAATGTATTTGGAGCAAAGATTCATTTGATTATTTTTAATGATAAAACCTTTAGTTAACGAAATAGCTTTTGCATGCTTCTCTATCCTAATGGATTGATTTTCTTTTATTAACATCAATACGCTTTCTAAATATTGGGATGGGATTATAAATATTAACAGGTCAGCAGTATTAATCACTCTGGACAAATCTGAGTAGGCAACCAGGTTGTGTGGTAAGGTTACCCCCTTTAAGTATTTTATGTTTTCATGCTTTTTGTTAATTATATCTACTATATTTTCGCCGTTTACCAGTTCGTCTCGTACCCACATTTTCACTTCATTCTCAAATAAATAATTATTCTTTGCATTCGTGGCTACGACTTTGCTGATTGCGCTCGCCCAGTTTCCGCTGCCCAGGATGGATATCTGTTTGTGGGTGTGCAAAAAAAAAAAAAAAAAACACACACATATATATATGTGTACATTCGATTGACTTGTACGCGAGCACAGTTGTAATGCTGTTGCATGCAACGGACAGGCGAAGTGTGTGTGCGGACGGGTATGCACATATTTATATGACCGTGTGAACACTTGCATGTACGCAGCACAGGTGCTTTCTCCCTTTGGGTGTTACCTTCAGTGGGCCTTCCTTCAGCTTATCGAACAGGTTCCTGTACATTTTTTTGCCTTGTAAAAATGGCACAGTTTCGACACTCTAGGACAGATATATATATATATACTATGCACAACCTGTGATATGTCGTAACCTTTTCGTTTTAACTCTGCACTTTTAATGTGAACAGTGGGCCCGCAGCGATGGTGTGCCCTTCTCTCTGGATATATATACTTCTTATCAGTTATGCGCGCTTTCTACAGGTGTCCCTTTGTGAGTGTTTGTAACTATGGGGGCGTTATATGCATGTGCGTATATAATGCGCACATTCTATTTTTTCTCCTTTGCTGTTGCGTGATTCTTTTTTGATATATGTGCTCCACCGTCGAATGGCCCTATTTCTATTTTTTTAAATATAAAATTGTTCGCGTATATTTTGCCCACTTTATGCGGCAAAAAAAAAAAAAAAAAAAAAACACGTAACAGCGACATGAAGTAAGTTATGCGGAACCTGCAAGTGAAATATATTTTTTCATCGATCGAATTTTTTGAGGGTTTAAAAAATGTTTGCATGTCATCCATGTGTTTTAATTTATCTTTCCATCCATGCGACAAATGTGCGCGCATATAATTTCGGTGTAAGTAATAAGTGTACATGTATGGTTACATATACACGTGCCACACTCGCATAGACTTTATGATGTCGATTGTGCCACTTCTTTTTTGCTTTGCCTGGCAGCCCATTCCAGTTATAAAAGTGTGCAAAAAATTTTTTTTACGTTTTTTGGATGAAGTTTTTTCCTTTGTTTGTTTCTCTTCAACTTGAATTGCGAATGTGTGCTAATGTTTTTAGGTACATATGTTTATATATATATATATTTTTTTTTTCTCTCTTTGTGCATATATCGCAATGTAACCTTTAACAAATTGGGGGGGTGCTGATTACGCATTGAGCAAGCGCTTATACACACCTGCTTAACCACTAGTTTTACATGTAGATAATACTGTGCATCCCTTGTGCGTTCGTGTATGTAAAAGGGCAACCATAATAGTAGTTCTTCCGTTCGCTTTGCACATATACAATTAGCAGAAGTTACAACGTCGTGTGCGTATGCTCGAGGGAGGGGTTAAATATACAGACGAAAAGTGAAGCAGTGATATAGCAGCGTTTTTCCTTTTTTCCTTCCCTTTTTTGTGGCGCTTTACTTTATCTTTTTCCCCATTGACCGATTTCTTTTCACAGCACACTTTTTTCTCCTTAGCGAAAAAGACTGCCCTTTTCTTGTGGTTAGTCATCAACCTGGATGGAAACCTTCCGCCCCCTATAAATCTGCGCCTCGCTTATTAACAACAAAACCAAATTAAGTAAAACGAAGCAAATTAAAAACTTGGACTGTCTGAACATCCATGCCGGAATTAAGCACTTGTTGTGTAATAGGTAATAATTCAGCCAGAGTGACATGTACGATAGCATTAAAAGTAAAATGCTATCTCTGGGAAAACTTTCACATAACGATGATGTTATTAAACCAAAAAATAAAGGAATTATGGAGGAGATCAAACGTAAGCTGTTGTACAAACCTTTGTACTTTCTGGTCGGAGGCACTCCATACTGAATTAATTGCAGCAATGAATTAAACCCTCCGTGGAACACTAAAATGCATGAACAGCAATAAATCTCCAAGGAAAAAATGTCTCGTATGTAATTTTCCCTTCCTATTTCTGGTAGTATGTGAATGAGCAACACTCCACTGGAAAGGGTCAATAAAAAAAGGCATTGACATATTTTAAAACCTTGTGGTACTTTATTCGTTCTCCCTTCCATGGGCAGAAATTCAAAAAGGGATTCGTTGTGGCTGTTTTTTATCATTATGTCTGCTACTTTTTTTTCGATCATTTTGTTGTTAAAATATATGTCTCTGGGGTCTTCTTCACCTGTAGCTGCATCCGGGTCTACACTTGGGGGAAAGGGCGCCCTTCCCTTTGTCTTTGTATTCACATGTGGATTCACTTTTTCCCTCCAGTTCCCATTCTTGATGTCCCGCTGCCCGATCTTACCACCGCTTGCCTTGCCATTGGAGAATTCCCGCTTCAAATTATAACAATACTTAATTCGCACCGCCCTATTTTTGTAACGAGCAATAACCAAATTGGTGCATTTTTTCCGAAATACACTCAACATCGTGGTGTGGGAAAAAAAAAAAATCCTTAACACTGTGTAGGTTCAGTGTTGTGGGGGTGTCATTGTGCTGTAGCGTACAAACGCTTATACTCATATGTATGCTCAAACGTCGCTTCACATGCACAGCTCTACATTTTTATCCTGCCTCTATACCACATTGTTACGCTAAGAGGGGCATACTTGATCAACGCTGTTTTTTCCCTTTGAATGGAACAAATTTGAGGTGGTATTCACAGCATTTAAAAAAAAACTCAACTTCTCCATATCGTAGCTATTTTAAAAAAGTCGGAAAGGGGAAAGAATCACACACAAGTTATCCATAGGGCGCAAATGAACATGTAAAAAGCGTGAAAATTAAAAAAAAAAAAAAAAACAGAATAAAAAGAAAGCCTCCTGATTGTGGTCAAATTGCAATATCGCCTGATAAAGATACGCAATTATATGCAACACGTAAAACTGTTTAGCGTAAACGACATATTACATGCCCCCGTCGGAGTGCATATAATTTTAGTGATCCCAAGATGGGGAAAAAAAAAAATAATTCGCACATGTGCGTTAAAAAATGGGTTCATAATGACAAATTATGCTTCGCTTTGCGCAGCTATACATTTTTTTGGTTTTTTCAGGTGAAGCGGCAAATGTGTTTAGGGGGCACATCAAGCAGGTGCAACACAAATTGAGGGGCCATTTACATAGCGAGGTGATGTGTGGGAGTCAAGTTCATCTACTGATGCAACAAGGATGCGTAAAAAATAATACAGCGCCATACCCCGCTATAAATTAATCACTGACGCGTTCATAAATTTCTGCAAGGGCTTTGGAATGATGAGCTGCTTTTTTTCATTTTTGGAGCTCCCGCCTATTTGGTACTGTTCCAGGATGATTGCCAAGACACGTCCTACGGCCAAACCAGACCCATTAATAGTATGGCAGAAATAGTTATTGTCCTTCTTTTTATATTTTAAATTTAGTTTCCTTGCTTGGAAATCTAGGCAATTGGAGCACGAAGAGACTTCGATAAATCGTTGCTGACTAGGTAGCCAGGCTTCTAAATCATAACAGATGGATGCAGAAAATGGAGTTTCAAAAGAATTGAGAAGAACTACCCTGTAAGGAATTTTCAATTTCTTTAAAATATATTCACTATGTTTAATTAAATCTTTGTAAAACACATGAGAGCTTTTCCTATCGGTGATGTTAACTAATTCTACTTTTTCGAAAATGTGTTCACGCAGCAAACCCTTAGATCCTTTTCCATAGGTAAAGTTTTTTTCTATTCTAAAGCATGAAGAATGGCTCACTAATTTAATGGGTAAATTTTCAGAATCTAAATGGGCATTTCTAAATAGGTTTAATAGAGAGACTTCACTAGTAGGAATTAGAAAAGCTTCTTCGTTTAGAATTTTATAATTGTTATTAATTTTAAACAAATCATTCTCAAATTTTGGTAGTTGCCCAGTGTTCGTTAAGGCTGATCTGGCAACTATTACTGGCGTCTTTACATATGTGTAGTGAAATTTATTTACATGTGTATTAATCATGAAGTTAATTAATGCCCTCTCCAATTTGGCAATATTATTTACAAGTATGTTATACCCAAAGCCAATTTTGTTCGTTATGTTTGTAAAAATGTGTTGATTATTGTCGAATCTTTTTAAAATTTCTTCATGTGGTATTATGGAAGTATTATCTGTGTCCATTTCGACGTTTTTTATTTTGTACATTTTGACTACTTTGCTTCCCTTGTTTGTTTTCCCCTTCGGTACTTTGCTTAGTAAAAGGTTTGGCAGCTTGCTGAAATGGTCTTCTATTTTGTACCTCAATTGTGTTATTTTCGTTTCGTTAATATCAATTTGTTCGTTTATTTGGTTTATTTCTTTTTTCACTTGTTCGACATTGCATTCTTCAAAATGGTTGTCCTTTTGTGGACACGGTCTTTCCATTTTCACTTCTCTCCTATCCATGCAGGGTGCGTCCTCAGACATTTCACCCTGGGGTCCACTGTTAACAGTGGTGTTCTGAGCAAACATTAAATTTTTTACCCGATCTGATAAAACTTTCCTCATATTTCGGAGATTATTTCTTAACATTTCGAGTTTATTTTTTTCCTCTATTAAATCCTTTAACATTTTAACATGGTTTATATTTTTATCCATTCCTCTTTTTTTTAAATTTTCAATTACTTTTTTTTCATTTGTTTTTAAAATGTTAAGACTCATGCCACATTCGTTATGTTCTACTTCGCTCCATTTCTTCTTACACCCTAGGGGTGTGTGTTTTCTCACTGTACGTGGGTCCCTCCATTGCGCGTCCCCGTGACATGGCTTGATGTAGGACTTAATCCCATGTTTGTTCTTCCTTCCAAATGCCCAATCAACGCATAGCAGTATGCACAATAGGGGGGCAGCTTTCATATGCATGCTACATATTGGGCCCTCTCGCTGCTACTTCCTTGTTTGCCTTTGCGCGTCTCTGCACCTACACGCATAGGCGTCTGATCAAAAGTGTCAGTGGGGAAATGCGTGTGTACCTCCCATTCCTACATTCAAATTAGCCCTATGTGTTGCGGCATTTCCTGATCCCCTCTGCGCATATACCCAGAGCTCCCCAAAAAAGGCACCTGCCTTTCCAGAAATGTTATCTATATGTGAGAACCTCGACGCTGTTAGGGGATAGCATAAGAATGTACCGCCTATGGGAGAAAAATGCTCAAATGCACAGGTACGAAGTGACTGGGAGGGAAAATCATGCGGGGACAAAGAGCAACAACGGTAACGACAAAAGCAAGTGATGATGCGGCAAAAATGCAGGCGCGTTTAATTTTGCCAACTTGGAAAAAAAAAATACACGTGGGAGCCTTTCACTTTCGAAGGTGTGATACCTTTTCAAAATTTACACAAGCGGGTTTTAAAAGTGGAAGTACTCCAATCAGCGAGCCGGTTTGGGGTGCCCGTATGAGGAGGGTACATGCATACACGTACATGCGTGTGCGTACATTTGCATATTAACATATGTAAATATATGTATGTACGTAATAAGGCTCAAAAAGTTGTGGCTAAACATGGAGAGAGATAGGCAACAAAAAAAAGGAAAAAAAAAAAAAAAAGAGAAGCGCCCATTTCTGTAACAAAAACGGAGAGGCACTTTTTCATAGCAACAGGGACGGTGACAGTTATACAATTTCTGTTAAAGAAACAAAACACATCGCTGTGCTACATGCATATTTTCACCTAGATGGGAGCGCATAGTGATGTGCTCTGTCGGCCCATTCTGCACTGACGCACACAGTGCTAAAGTGACAAGAGGAGAAAAATTGAATTCGACCTTCATACCCACATGAAGGAGACACACATCTGATATACGCTTTGTACATAATGCTATTTTTTTTTTTTCTTTTCATACTTTTTTTGCCTAAGTTTTATATCAAAACAAATTAATAAATTATTTATAAGAAGGGGAAATTATAAAGCGAAATGAACTATAAAAAAAAATAGAAAGAAAAAATCAGTAGCTCTGTTACTTTTGTAAGGGTGTGTATGTGTCCATGTATATGCGACCCTATACAAAGCAGAGTATGCTGGGCGCAAAAAAAAAAAAATAAAAAAAATGTGACAAATGGGAAATATGCTTGAATAGAAAAAATGTTACATAGAGCGCACCACTAACAATTGCGCTTTCTCTGTCCAACTCGTAAATGCAAACGCCAATTTGGTAAAACGTCCATGGGTTGCTTTTTATCACAATGCTGCATGAGAAGTGGCCTTTGGACGGAGTAAACACACCAGAACCAGGGCACTGGATAAAAGGCAAACCCCGTTGTGGGTACTCTGACGACGGGATCCCTACACTAAATGTCCTCCATGGAGGACTTAAAGTGTGAAAAGTCTTCCATCTCGTCCATGTCTCCGATCTCCGTAAAGTGCGAAATTCTCTTCAGTCTGTCCGAGGGTCTGAACAACATGAACATGGCGGTGATGATGATCAAAAACAAGCAGCTGATAATTCCCTCGCTAATGTAGCACTTCAAGCTCCATATGGTATTATCCACAAAAAGCGTAACAACTATATCTATAATAAAAGCGATGACTGAAAAGATAAGTGAAAAAATTAACACATTAAAAAACTTCTTGAACATATTCAATTTTTCATACTGTTTATCTTCATTTAACTGAATAATAATTTTGCTAGCTGAAGTAAATACCCACAAGTAAATGATAGAATAAATTATTGTGACTGGGATAATGCAGAAGAGGAAATAAACTGCGTTCACTTCTGCATCGGTTAAGTGCATATCTAGAAACTGTTTTATGAAATCAAAAATGATAAAAAAGAAAAAAAGCACTTTTATCTTAATAAATGTTTTCTTGTCCAATGTTGGGATGACTAATCCCCATCCTAGAGAGCCCAGTAAAATTAAAAGATACGAACACACATTTTTTAATATACTGGAACATACTGAAAGGAAGAGCAAATTGCTATTAACCCTTGCGCGTAAATTGTACACCAAAAAGTACAGAAAGAGGAAGACGTTTTCCATCAGGTAGAGAAATATACATACCAGTATCCATATCTGAATTTTAATAACGAACTGTTTGTTCTTCATCAGTAAATATATCCAAGCAAACAAATATATGGCATAAATAAGCATACACAAAACGTACAAATTTAGCTTTGGTATTTTATCTCCTGGTAGGTATCCATACTTATTCATAATGTGTATATTTCCATGTAACTCTAACTCGTACTTTTTACTATCTGAACAATTTGATAAAAATAATGCGTACACATCTGTGTCGTCTATATTGTACATATGTTGGCCTTGAATTATTTTTAAAAATTGCTCATGGTTAACTTCATTCTCTAGAGGCGATACCTCATCATTGTCCGATATTCTGTCATTTACAAAATAAACTGGTAATTTTAATGCATACATACTTGACTCATTTACGTACCTTTTTAGGTAACCCCTTCCTGGACAAGTATATGCATCATTTCCATCTATGCCTTTTTCTTCCGAGTGGCAACATACGTTTGAATCTTTTGGTAAATAAAACTTATTGAAATCGTTTTCCTTCATTATAACTACTTCTAAAAATAAGTTACCTGTGTTTATCACCTCATCATCCTCGTACTTGTGCATATACTCCTTTTTTTTTCTTAAGTAAGGATTATCTTTATATAGGTTGATTTTAAATTTATCCTTTTTGTCCTTCTCATCAGCGTCTTCATCGTCCTCATCACTGCTATTGTGGGTCTCCGAGGTAGTGTGCTCGTCGGAATGGTTTTCTCCATCCGCTTCATTCTTTCCCTCGTCATTTGTTTTGCTGTCATCTATGTCGAAGCTGAAATATTTTGTGTTCTTGTTGTCCGTTGTACTGATTCCGATATTTTCAAATATTGCATGTGGCCCTTTCGTTGCCATGTCCTTCTTCTCCCCCAGCAAAACGTAAGGAGTGTCATTTTTGCCAAATATGTATAAACCCTTAAGAACGTATAGAATGTAGTTGGTGCTTATTTTCTGTCCATCTAATTTTATCAATTGGCTGTTCGTAATTCTTGCAAAGAGGAGAAGAAAAACTACGACGAGGAACAAGGTTTTGCATTTAACTTTCTGAGTGCACTTCCATATCATCATGCTATATTATATGTGTACAAAGTGGGCGTGTTTGGGGTGGGTTTGCTTCCTTTCCTTTTGTATAAGCGCGTTTGCGCGGCTGTTTTGAGCTCTTAACGTGGCTGCTTCTGGCCAACCATACGGTTAACATGATCCACGCTTTTCTACGTTTTTTATTGTACGCTACGTATATACATTTAAGGAGGTAGTGTGGCGAGCGTAAAAATTGGTAATACTCCACGCGTACCTCAAACAAATGTGGGGGAAAACAAAAAAAAAAAAAAGGGAAACCAGGTCAAATGAGGGAATATATCAAATGGGAGGAAGTCAAATGATAAGAAATGAAATGGGGGAAAAGTCAAATGAGAAGTCAAATGGAGTGGAGTCAAATCGAGGCAAATAAAACAAAAACGATAAGAAGCGAAGCAACGCTGTGTCAGTTTGCAGTTATTCGAATTTCGTAATTTTATTTATTTCCTTTTTAAAGCCATATTGCATTTATTATAAAAAAACATAGGGGGTATGGGAAAAAAAAAAAAAAAAAAAAAAAAAGTGCGCAATGAAGTAGGGTCACAATCTTCATATTTGTAACTGCAAAGCTTGGTCAAGCGCAGAAAAGTTGTTCAAATGTTTATATACATGTATTTTCTCATATCAATTCTTCTTTTGCGTATATGGATTGCGAATGCATGTTTTAAATTTCTTGAGTTCGTTACCCTTCCCGTGTGTTACGCACGTCGCTCACCACTTTAAGTATTTCCGAGGCAAACGCATTTGCAATACAACTCACTGGTCAGTCTGCATGTGAGTTTCCCTACATATACTTTTGCAGGTATGTACCTTCCGTAAGGGTGTATGTCGCATATATCGCTCAGTATGCATTGCGCTTAATTCACACGCAACGCGTATGCGCGGAAAGTTTGTTTTTCCATCCCCCTGTGATTAGCACAGCGAGGAAATATTCTCATGAAAATTTCCCCTAAATGGCCACCCCACCCAATTTCCACACAGTAAATTTTGCTCACTTGGCATAATAAGTTTGATCCATTTTCCGCTTCTATTTTTGAAGCCCACATTTTCCAAATTCGATGTGGTTGCGATCTACCCACAGAGGAAGCTAAGGCTTCGTAGCGTGTAACAGCTGGTGGCGCATATGTGAAGTAGGCGAAGTGGATAACTGCGCAGAAGCGTGGGGATTACCAGAACAAGGGCAAAAAAGAATAGTAAAATAAAATAACCGTCTTTTTTATTTCTTTTTTTTTCCTAGCGTGGTACGTATCTTATCACGCTTGTGCAAGGTAGCAGGGCATAAGAAAATGATGTGTTTCTATTTCTGTTCATAACCCTCAAAGGGGACAAAATTCCATATTTAAAATGTATGCTTTTATAAATAGCACACCCTGTAAAGGGGAAAACAAGTTAAAGTAAGGCCAAAATGGGCATAGCGTCGGAATGGTTCCATCAAAAGGCATTTTCGCCGGGAGGGACACAGGTTCTCCCGTAGCTCCTATGGAGAGCACGTCGCATTCGTAATCGTTTGTAACGGTGTGGCATGCACAAAGCGTTTTTTTTATTTGCATTGCCACTCGTGTGGCAGCCATATGGAATTTTTTGTTAATCGTCCGACCATTTTTGAAGGGGACAACTTTTACATCTTTACTACAGGTGTGGAGGCGTGTGAATTCATACCCGACCATTGAGGGTATCGTTCAAACCAGCGTGAATGAAAGAACAAAAGTGTTACATTTAAGTGGTTCACTGGTTGAAAACCATATGTATGTAGTTCATTTATGTGTGGGTGTGCACAAGTAGTTGCATGACAAAGGTGTAGAGGCAGTGATATAACGCAGCTCTTTTTTTTTCTTTTTTTTTGGGGGCGGGGAGTGCTAAAATTTAGTACATCTCTAAGTTGCGTAACACAGATTGAAACCTATACAATGTTCATTTTTTTGTTGTTGTTGTGTCCTCCCCCAAATGAGCATTTACTCAGCATCATCCCGAGATCAATCTGCGCTAAGGCAACAAAAACGGGAGGTCATAGTTGGGAATCCCATTGCCTATATACACAGAGGCATAAAAGGGGGTATTCAACAGGTGGTAGAAGACATAACCAGGGTACAAAGAATTCATTATGGAAATTTTACTTAACTGATTATTAACCTTTACATTCCACATGCTTGCTGGAACATCTGATTTGATAGAATCGAGAAAATTATTCAAAAAAAAAGTATTGTAACTCTTAATTTTATCGTATGTTAAATTTTTAGGGTATCTAAAGTGAACCCACGATGTTAATTTTAGTGCTTCTATCATATTCAATCCACTGAAGTTGGCAAATTTCAGTTCTAAGTTATTTGTTATTTTTACAGAATTGTAAGGTACAATAAATGCTTCTTCGTCGATTTTTCTAACAACATAAGATAGTCTCTCAAGCTCCGTGATATCGCTCTGTCTTTCTTTCTGTTTATTTTTTTCCACATTTTTTTTCTTTTCCTTTTTTGTGGTTCCTCCTTCCGTTTCGCTTTCGCCGCTTTGTGAGTCCTCATTTTGATGTCTACTTTTGGAATTGTCACTATTTTCGCTACTGCTCTGCCCGGTGCTACTTTTTTCGCCGTCACTTAGGGAGGCTTCGCTACTGTCACTTGGGGAGGCTTCACTATTTTCACTTAAGGAGGCTTCACCTCCCATCCCATCAGTGCCAATTCCGCCCTGCCCCCTCGTGGACTTGCTACCCTCATAAAATAAATTGCCAGGCACCCCTGTGAAGAGCGTGAAGGGCGTCTTGTTCTCCACTTTCTCTATCAACTTATCATTCCCCTTTGTCACTTCCCTAAATTCGTAATCATCATTACAGTAGTAAAATTTCTTTTTTGGAAAAAATTTATCATTATTGAGGTAGTAGACTATGTAATAGTCATTTTGTATGCCTTCTATTTTCCCCCACAGATAAATCTCTTTGTTTATTTTTTCCTCCAAATTTGTCATGCCGTATAGCAACCCTAGTTTTTCCTCATCGTTGAAGCACCTGTTTGATTCACCTAAATTTTCCAAGTGAAAGTCCAAGTTCTTTAATTCTATCATTTCGGCTGAGGGGGAAAAAGGGGTGTCGCATTTTTGCGTGTGTATATATATGTGTATGTGTGTGTGTGTGATTCTATCTGGTGTACTCATTCGTGGGAGCATGGAACATCGCAGACCTCTGCTTGGTGCCCATGTAAGGCTACTCCGTGAATAGCACAACATGAGCAACTTGCGTCTTCGCCCCCTACATGTGCGCTTTGCTCTTTTCCTAGAAAGATACTATTCCTTTTAGTGAATACCTACCTCCGAATTTACAAGAAGAAAGAATTATCATAAAACAAATTGAGGTTTTCCCTCTACAATAGCCCAGTCACAGACGGGATATGTTTTTCTTCACCCCCCCTCTGATTTAAAACTCACTAAAGGGATACATAACATGGAAAACTGAATTTAAAGAAAATTGCCTACGAGTGAGTATATGTGCGGCGCATAGGGGTTAGACAGTTTGCCCGCAGCAAGACAGAAAAAAAAAAAAAAAAAAAAAAAAAAAAATATAAGAATGATACATTTGGGTGGACATCATCAGATGCACATGCGTAGAAGTGACTCTCTTGCAAACATCTGCTATTTTGTTCCTATAAAAAAAAAAAAAAAAAAAAAAAAAAAAAAAAAAAAAAAAAAAAAACATATTGCATTATAACCCACGCTTCCATTAATTTTTCTGCCCCCCTTTTTGAGCCATTTTCTTTTTTGAAAATATGTCAAACATTGGCACATTTTCAAACCAAACGGGGGAACAGAATCGCGTTCTCATATTATCATACATTAGTGAGCGCTGAGGGGGATGCTTACAGTAGACTTCTTTGCCCCTTTTCTGCTCAGACAAAATGCATTATTTTAGGAAAAAAAAAAACGAGCCTGTCAACAAAAGAGAGGCCTTTATAGCAAACAGTAAACACACGAAACAAAATAGAACGCTCAAAAGTGATAATGTGTTCAATGGCGTGGATGCCTGTGAGAAGCAACTTGATCAAAATGGAAAAAATAAATCCCATACGAATGATACAGACAAGTTGGAAACGAGTACGAACTCTTTCCTAGATGGTAGTTTTAAGGAAGAGATAGGAATTACCTCCAAGATAGGTTCATTAACGAATCAAAAGCAAAATTTTAATAACAGTTCCCGTTTTGAAGAAAAAGAAAATCTCGACCACTCCAGCAGTGAATATGGCATGGAGAGCTACAACGAAGACATGGCAACGGAGTACAGTCAAAAGGGAGTCATTCCAAACAGTGAGCTACAACACTTAGCACAAACCAACGAACACAATAATGTTTCAAACAATAGTGTACCCAGTGACAGCAACGTTTATAACCACCGAGAGGAGACGAACTTTAATACCCCCTCTCATTATGATAGTGTAAGAGACCAAATGATTTCTAAAAATGTGGACAGGAATGTACCAAATAAGCTAAACAGCAAAATGAACGAAGAATTTAAACCATGTGTAGGAAGCCAAAAGTATAACAAACAGAATTCATCACTACTGTGCAATCAGGGAAAAACAAACGACTCGCCGAAAAGGGACAAACCCGTAAATGAAAATATGCCTCCCAATAGTACCTATATTTCAAGTAAATCTTTTAACAACACTGCAGGCACTGGTCAAAACGGATCCGACCACGTGCACGGGGAGCACGACAACCCTTTTTATGATAACATGAACGCGGTAAACATGCAGTCTCAGTTAAGTGCAAATAGCAGTATGTCTCTAGCCATTGGGGATAAAAAAAAAATGGAGACAAATCTCAATTCCATCCAAAGGAATAGGACATTGCAGGCATATGGAGATGTGCAAGAAGGCATGCACAATGGATCTGATGACAGGTATGGGGGAAACACAGAGCAGTCCACAAATGAGGAGCAGCTAATTTACGAGGGACAGCATTATCATAACACAAACTTGTTGGAAAAAAGCGACACAGTGGACAGTATTGGGAACGACAGAAGTGGTAACTTCTATGAAGGGATAAATCAAAATGACCCCGCTGGAGATAGCCAAAACTGCCTGCAATTCTCGCAAAGGTATGTTGGTATAGTGGAATCTGGCGATGGAAGAAATGCACAAAATGTGAGTACCCGAAATAGGGAAAATTTCAATGAACCCTTTTTAAAAAATAATAATTCTTCCTCAAAAAATGCCGAGTTTTATAAAAAGTTACACAGTAATGTGATAGAGACGGAGGGAAAAATGTGTGGAGGAAATTTTAAAGCAAGCGTAGATTCTGAGATGGGGCAGCTAACGAGGGCTAGTAGGAGCAACATCCATTCCAGTAGGTCTTACACACAACCAATACATGTGCATGAGGAGTTGGGAGAACACCTAATCGAGTCGAGCGGACACCCCAGTGAGCAACTTCCCAAGTACAACACAGCGAGAAATTCTTTGCAACCACAAACCAGCCGTCTACCCCCCAGGAAAGATTTATCCAAGTCTATAAATGCCAACGACATATCAGCAGAGAATATTTCAGCGCGGCAAAGTGGCCAACTAGAAAAGGTATACAGCAGGGACCAATCAAACAGCAGACATATGGAACCAAGGAGAAGTTATATGCATGTAAATAATTTGCTAATTGAATCGAGGAGGTATTCAATAACATCCAAAAAAGGTCACACTACAACAAGATCGCGGGAAAATTTTGAGGAACACAAAAATAATATTATTCCATCTGAAAACAGGACTATGAGAATGCCTGAGAGTTTAATAGAATTAAATTTTAATTTGAACGGATCTGTGAGTAGCATTTCAGAGTCTACAAATGAGCTAGGCATGGAAAATGGTTCACTCAAAAGTGAGAGCGGGCAAGACCATTTAATGAACACCTCGGAAGAATCAGCAGATAATCACATGAGGGTAGGTAGCCAAATGGAATATAGAAGCAGTCTATCCAAACACACCAGAAAAATGGAATCAAAAAGACACCACGAAGATGCATCTAATAGCTTCATAGAATCACATTACGCAGATGACCCAGAACATTTGATAGACTCACAATTTGGGCATCCCTCCAACCATCTAATCGAATCGCAATATAATATGCACAAATGCAATGATAATATGTCAGACAATAATAGTAGCTCCATGAGCTTAAATAAGAGTCAACACCAAATGAGCAATGAGATGGGTGAAGAACGTAGCAATTTTATCAAACAGGGAAACTATTCACACAATGCGCACTACAGCAATGTAATCTCGGACGTAGTGCACACAGAACCGAGCAGGAGTCTAATCAATTCAACACACAGTCAGATGCAATTACGGAGTATTTCTCATCGTCCAAGTAATAACCTTATGAACCAAAATAAGGTTTACAAAGAGTCGAGTGGCACTTTGGAGGAGTCTCGAAACAGCCTGATGAATTCGCAAAGTCGCCATAACGAGATGTGGAAGAGCTTGACAGAGACGAATGATACGTTTGGGAATTCTAAATTTAGTCACAGCGTGTCCAGGTCGAGCCGCAGCCACACGGAAAGCGCCACCAGCGGCAGTATGAACAATGGGGAGTGTGACCCGAACCATTCGAAAAGTTACGCGGACCGCTCGAAAGACTACGCGGCCCATTCGAATGATAGCTTGGAAGAAAGACCACCTCAACCATCCCACTCATTTCAACAAAACAGAAAGGATCTAAATGAAATGAAGCACTACTATGATAACAGACGAAGCAGGCCCCATTTGAACAGAAGTGAATATGTCCCGAAGAAGAACGTCCCACATGTTTATAAAAAATTCAATACGTGTGTCCGCGATGATGAACAGAAGGCTGATTTGTTACAAGCATTCCAAAAGGGTATTAAAACTAAGTGGGGTGTGAAAAATGGACAAGTCGAAGGTGTAAACGAAATGGGGAAATCACGAAACGGTTTGGAAGGTTATGAAAAGAGACAAACAAATGACATGATTCGTGGTTCCGAAAATTATAATTTAAAAAAAGAACAAAGTAGGAATTATTTCTCCAGGGACGACAGCAATGGCCATGTGCCACAATTGTCCCGTGGGTCTCGAATATCACATGCACCTCTCATGCATAATGAAGACGTTCAAAAAATGGGCAGTAAAATGCACTACCACGAATTAGAGCACAGTTTTGAAAATTTAGAAAAGGGGGGACATAAGGAAGGTAGTGATGTGGAGTTTTCCTTCGATCAGGAAAATAAAATGTGCACAGACATGTGTAAGGACTTCTCAACATCCATTACGAATTCGCAACTTTTAATGAGCGGGTCTCATAATATTATGAACCACTCAGGTATAAATACTTCTAACCATTTTGATTTAGACATGTCCAATAAATTAAACAAAACTTCCGATATGGATAAATTCGCCATGGAAAATAATTTCAATATGGACGTCAATTCAAATTATATTAAACGGCTAACCATGAACGACAATTTCGTCAACACAAATTTGCAGATCTCGTACATGGAAAATGAAATTCAAAATAAAATAAAAGATCTTGACAACTTTTTGGGGAAAAATTTTGAGCACAAGTGTAATTCTGTCCTCAACAGAATTGAGAAGCTGCTTTCTTCCGACTTTTTCAGCGAGTCGTAAATTCGTTCGGCTTGGTTTTGCCGTTTCTGTTTTTGTGTGTCCCTCTGTGTATATCTCCGCGAATGTCTCTGCTAATGCCCGTGTTTACTGCTCTGCGTATTTGTGTATCCGCACAGACATGCCTTCCATTCCTACGTGTCTGGGGGGGGTGCCCGCCAACTCGGCTCCAAGCAGTACTTCTAAGCCTCTCGCTTGTTTCTTCACCAACAAAAAAGGACTGCCCCTACAGGTGTCATAATTCACGATTTTAAAAAAACTTCCCTTCTTTTTTGTCCGTCTCACTTTTGAAACCTTCACAACACTACAAAAAATGCGAGAACTCGAAAAATCCCATCAACCTAAGAAGGTCTGCTAAATTGATGTGTTAATACGTTTGGTGGGATAAATGCTAGTACATTCCTGTTCAATCATTCGAATCTTGCAAATTTGGAGAGCGCTAAATGCCCGCAAATGAGGGGGGGGGGATGCACATATTATGCGATTACATATTTGGCCAATCATAGTAGGAAAAAGGCGGGTACCTAAAAATCTGTGACTCTGCATTTATGGGCCCAATCACCAAACATGGTTGGTTCGTGCTTTTCATATTTGTATCCAAATTCTTGGAATACATCATCTGTCGAGATTGGCTCGTTGTGTCTTTCCTCCATAGTTCCATTTATTGCTTCCTCCGTATTGTTTGCTTCCCTTACCCTCCCCTGCTCCTTTCCACTTGTGCTCAAAGAATCGCGCTTATGGCACTTACCCTCCTGGTCTTCATTTTGGCCTTCAGACGGGTTATTATTCCTTTCTAGTGTTGAGAAATTCTCATAATAAAATGAATATACCGTCTCTGCACATCTGTGTCTTCTAAAATGATGGCAAAGACTTTGTGGAGTCATCACCCCTTTTGTTGTTCCATAATTATAGTACTGTTTAGGGTTTCGGAATAAAATTTTATTTCCCTTCAAGTAAGTTAAGGGGTATAACTTTGTCATTATAATGGAGTGAGCGCCTTGAGTGTGATACATTTAGTGTGCGTTATTTTTTGTTTTTTTTTTTTTTTTTTTTGAACATGAGCTTGGGGACTCTTTATACGATGCTTTCTGTAATATGCTCAGGGGAGAGACGGAGTTCTAACGCACCATACACGCGTGTGTGCCTTTCGCCGCAATTGAACATGTTAACCTTTGTCTTTTCGCTTCAACACGAATAAATGTGGTTATTAAAAAAAAAAAAAAAAACAAGGCACTTTAACATATGTTCCCCGTTTGTATACGAGCACATTTTAAATTTCCTCACGTGGACCGTTAAAGGATGAAACGTAGTGATGTCGTATACGCGCGCATATGTGGAGGCACCTTTTCCCGGCCTCTCCGACAGTTTAATGGTGCACAAATGCAAACGCTCAATAGTGCTAGCCGCGTATAACCCATCTGGGAAATTTCGCTTTTTAAAATATTTTCTACTGAGGAATTTGCTTCACCCAAGTTGTATAAATAGTAGGGTGAAAAAGTGAAGGCATGGAAGTGTGAAAAACAAAAAAACAAAAAAAAAAAAAAAAAAAAAAAAAAAAAAAAAAAAAAAAAAAAAAAAAAAAAAAAAAAAAAAAAAAAAAAAAAAAAAAAAAAAAAAAAAAAAAACACGATAAAGTATATTCAGAGTCCCTCTGCCACACGCATTTTAAAGGAGATACGCGCCAACGAAGTAGCTCCCTCCACACAGTGTACTACACTTACATAAAAATGGAAGAGAAGGATCTCAATTTGATTGAAAAGGATAAACTTGACGTGGAGACCGTACGAATGGATATGCAACAAGCGGAGCGCGTGCGAATTAAATTAATTCTCCATTAGGGGTGTCCTGTATGGGAACACCTTCTTGCGCGTATCTGTCCACATGTACATGCTCGTTCACCGTATGCGCACGGCACAAGAAAATATACACATAATTATATGCCTACATGGGCGAGCATACATCAATGCATACATACTTACACACACATTTGGACTGCTTCTTCACCCCAGGATAAGTTAAAAAACGAAAACGCCAAGTACATGGAGACACACCCAGAGCTGCGGGACTTGTTGAACGACTTCATATCCTCCGCTTTGTTACATACACCGGTAAGGATGAACAAAATGGCGATGCGTTGTTCACTTCAATTGCGATTGTGCGAGCGTTAAGAAACGGAAAAAAAGGGACACCCAAAGGAACACCCAAAAATGATAAAAATGAAATAAAAAAAAAGCAAAATAAAAATTCAACGCAAATTTGGTGATAGAAACAAAAAGCGTGGTCTTCCAAAAAAAAGGATTTATGCTCCACATGTTTTTCCAAAAATGTTCGCTATTAATAGAAGTTGTTTAAACCCGTGAAAAAAATGCGAAACGGATATGCATGGGGATAAATCGCGGGAAAAATAAGGGCAAAAAATAGGGGGACAAAAACAGGAGGAAAAAAGTGAAGGGAAAAAATGGCACCGCGTTATTATGCATACATGCGTTACCATGTTCCTCTTTATTTCCCTGCTAATGGGTCCATATTTTTTTGTTTCCTTTTGCTTCCTTTTTTCTTTCCCACTCGCCAATTTTGTGCAAACGTTTTGCCCACTATTTCTGTTTAAACTAATTTTTTAAACAGAGCGCCCGCTACGCAGCTATCGCCATATTATATCGTGTAATTGCTGCACAATTTCCTGTTCATTTTTTTATAAAAAATTTCATTTGTATGTATATATGTATATGTATACGTTTGACATACCAATTCAGGACGATATTTTTAAGTACGCGAATGAATATTTTTCTTACTTTAAAAAGAAGTAACTTTTTTTTTCAAGGCATAAAGAACAAAGTAAGGAAGAACTGTAAGCGGGCATTGCCTGCATAAGTATATAGCAGTGTTGTCCATAGAAGAGTCCCCCTTTTGGTAAATTTCCTTTGGGGAAAATTCTTCATAAGTACATTTGACTGCTCGTATGAGTTTGTGTACCCGCGACGTACGCCTTTCCGTTTGCATTATCACGCGCAGTTAGACGAATCTGTGCAGATATCGGCGCTCTGGACACCTCCCCTCCCCCTGCAGAGCAAACGAAGTAGCAGAAACGTGCGCTGTGATTATGTACCTGCGCAAGTACCACTAAAGAAAACATTAACCAAAAGAGTGCAATGGGAATGTAAATATCATTAGAAGTGAAAAGTAGCCCCAGTTTTGTGCAAAAAAAAAAAAAAAAAAAAGGAAAATCATATCTTTTTTTTTTTTTTTGTGAACAGAGAATATTTGTTTGAACAGAAACTTTTATAATACCATCGCAGTATCGTATTTGTAAGGGAGGAAGCACCCATTTGGAGACACTATTTATGACCATATTCCTTTGATTTATTTGAACTTTAAACATGCACCGCCCTTAGGCACATGTTATCGTGACCGGCCGGGGTTGACACAAACGTGTGTATGAAGCTTGCTCATGTTATCACGCTTTGGGTGTGACATGACACAAACAGGCTTCTTCTCGGTCTGCCCCCCCTTTTTGTATTCCCATTCTCATGGCCCATATGTAATTTCCCAATTCGTGTTATGCATATCTACAAGGCACATTCTTTAAAAGCGTATCCTATACTGTAGTGTAGGTGTGCACATCAGCGACCCATGCAATGTGAGCCCCGCCGTGCACCCCCCCTCATAATTGAATAAATATGCGTACATATAGAGATAGAAATATATTTGTGAGCATTTTAAAAATATCCATGTGAATAAAAATACGAAACTCGGAGAAGGACATCCGAGCCATGTGCAGTGGCAACGTGTACTCGTTTGTGCGGTGTGTTTCAAGTAGAGGCACACCCCTACACATGTGATAGCTTTGTCCGTTTCTCACCTCACATTGTGTTACCGTTACATGCGAGTATATGTTTGTCGATGGACCCGCTAGTTGCACCGTCACCACGGATTTAGAGACCATTACACTATAATACGCCGACACCATGGAAACAGAAAGCAAAGTGAAAGATCATGAGTCGAAAGAAGAACAAACGAGGATTTATAAAATTTTGCTCCTAACCTATGCAAGAAGATTATCAAAATATCAGGATCAAATAAAAAATATATATTTTCACCATAACATAATTTCAGCCATAAAAGACGAAGCGGGAGATAACTACCTAAACGAAAATGTCACTTCGCAGCATTATTTTATCGACACGTTAATTAAATCAAATGAGAATCAGGAATTTTTAAAAAGCATACAGTTAATCGAGAGCAAGGCGGATAAAGGCGAACATAAAGTGAACGGCGATCTCAATGGGGAAGCCCCCATCGGAAATAGAGACAGTAGCAATAATAATGGTAGTAATAACAATGCGGAAAATAACAATGGCGGGCTGAATAATGAAGCAAATGGTACCAACCGAACGAACCCAAGAACCCATTTTAATAATTACATTATGGATATCATGGAAAGGTTTCACCTATTCGTTTTGTTAAAAATGTTATTTGTTTTATTTTTATTTGAAGCAAGTTTAAAAATGTACTTTATCGTTTCTGGGTTGTTTATCCTGTACAACAGAGGTTTTTTCGATCTCCTAATCAGCAATTTTAGTTTCATGTCAAGTAACGAATCTATAGAACAGGTTCTAAGACGCATGAGAGAATCGAGGAATATGAATAATATGCTCATTAACGAACACACAGCGGAAGTGAATAACTTGAATGAAGGAGCACAGCAAATTAGGCAACAAGAGGGGGAAATTGTGGATGACAACCACAGTCACCAACTCGCAAGCGATTTGCAATTTATGCAAAACGGGAGAGACGCGGAGGGAGAGTTAGACGACGGAGCGGTGGGTCAGGGAGAAGAAAACACCAGCAATAATAAAACAAACACAGGGGAACAAGTAGCATCATCTGCTTTGCACCCTATAAATTCCATTAATAATGAGACAGATCCCGTTCATGCTGCATGGAAAGAAGGAAATCCCGCAAATGTAGACAATAACGAATTTGTAAATGAACTATATGACGAATTTAATTACCAACTTAATAATGATAATTCGAAAGGGACAAATCAAGGTGGGCATAATACCAGTGCAACATGTGGCGAAAAAGATAAAAAAAAAAGTTTTTTTTTTTTTAAAAAAAAAAAGATCGATCAGAAGACACAGGGAACTGAATTAAAAGTAAAAAATAATTCCTATGAGGAATTAAACTCATGCGCAAATTTAAATGAAAAAGTGGATAGTAGCTACTTGGACGATGCTACGGATGATCTTTTTCGCGAAATGGGTGCAGCGAATAGTGGCGACGCGGAGAATCTCTTATGCGCTGGTGTGAGAAGACGAAAAAATATTAGCAGCGGTGATCAAAAGAGCGGCAACAATGATGATCTTAATGGCGACAGTAGCAATGCGCATAATGACAGTGCAAGCAACACGCGCAATAACAACAAGATGTATTTCCATGACAGCTGCACGACATTTAACAATCTGTTAAATAACAGTATGAGTGAATTTGTCAACTCCGATTGTGACGACTCGGAGAATAATATAGACAGTGGGCAATCCCACTGCAGCAATTCTTCCGCATTGAAGAAGAAAGAAAACGCTCCTCACAACACGCCAGAGGAGGGGGATAATAACGTCAGCATCAACGCGAGACGGAAGCCAACGAAGTTTGAAAAATATATTTACCAATCGGTTGTCATGTTTTTCATGACCCTCCTACCCTGGTGGGTGCCAGACGTTGCCTACCTGGAGGATTGAAAAGTAGCTTCAGCGGGGAAAAAACGTGTGAAATTGGAGTAAAAAGAGGGAAATTTAGCATAATGTGCGACGGGGGAGGGGGTTACAAAACGTCTCTTTTCCGCCCGCAGGGGCTCCAACGTGTGACAAGTGGATGCATAAATGGGTATATATATGTATGCATGTATATGTGTGCTTGTATACATATGTGTGTGCTCGCGTGCGCCCGTCTGGGAGAGAGCGCGAAAGGAATAAGCAAAAGTTATAACGCTTATTCATACCAATTTCCATAAAACTACAAGTGTTAAATTAATTCCACCATTTTTTCTTTTTTTTTTTTTTTGTGTGTGCGCGTATACTTTTACTCATAATATGTAAATTATTTTTGGAAAAAAAAGGACAAATCAGGTGCTTTTTTTTCTATGCATATTTTACATTTTATGTCGTGCCTTATTTTTTCTGTTTGTTTTTTTTTTTTTTTTAAATTAAAATTTCACGTAACTCCAACATTTCAGTTACCAAATCAATATTGTTTAAGAATAAAAACGATGAAATAAATATTAGCCGTTTTTATATAATTGGTAAACCACGTTTTGCCACTTATGGGACATACTTTTGTGCTTATTTCCCCTGGTGTGCATCACTAGCAGATGTAAAGGGCAACAAAGTGGCGCAAAGTATTTCTCTCCATCTTTTTAAGAATCTGCCTACATGAACTGGAGGTACGTACACATACGGCATATATAATATTTAACCACGCGGGAAAAACCTGATATTTGGTGAAAAGCATTTAACACAGGGAGTTCCTTCTCGTAACCCTTACAGTTGCATCAGAAAAAGGGGTGTCATGTGTGAGAGAAAATTATCGCCTAAGGCGGAATAAAAAAAACTTGGTGTATACATTCTGCGTGACAAACTACAAATTGGCAAATGGGGGATAAGATAAAAAAAAAAAAATGAAACAGGCAGAAGAATTTTTCCTGGCAAACCTTCCGCGTCGTATACCTGCTGCTTAACTTTTTTAGGTGCTCTACAACGTTAAAGGAAACAGTCAGTTATATTTATGTGCCTAAAACAGGTGCGTGCACGGCTCCGATGGGAACATGTGCGCAGAATATATAATACGGTCATATTGAACATACATGTTATGTGCGTTTTTTAGAGGCCAGATTGAAAGGTACTTTTCACCCCTTTCTATAGTAAAAAAAGAAATACATACAAATTGTCAGCTGAGGGATTCATTATATAATGTTTTACTATTCAAGGTGCGAACAAAAGTACAAAAAAAAAAAAAAATCGAAATTTTTTATATATGTTCAACTTTACACAATACATATTGCGCATATAAAAAGTACCCTTAACAAGGCGACAAAAATGTTTAAATAATACCTTTAAAGTAACGTACATATATTTTTCTATATTTTTTTTTCATCAACCAAAAAGGAAACATCTACTCAGTTTTATAAGCAAAAACGTATGCGAAGCATTTATATGTAAACGGGAGCTGAAGCAAAGCAAACAATAAACTTCTTTTGTTCAAACGACATTTGTTAATTACCTGGAAGGAATTAAAGGCATATTATATAACAAAGAATTTGCAACACAGATTTTTTCATATTTTCTACATATTCTACAAAGGAGTTAAAAATGGTAATTTTGCAACAAAGAGGAAATAGCGTACACAGTTGTGTATGCTCAGAGAAGCGTGTTCATTTATGTGCAGCATAATGAAGTGCGTTTCTATGGTATATACATATCAAAAATGTACATATTACCCATTTTTTGTTAAAAAGAAGAGTTCGCTAAATGTGCAACGTGAACGTATATGCCCAGTTTGTCCTATGCAAGGAATTTATACATATAGTGAAACCAACCCCTTTGCAGAGTTCCACGGCAGCTAAAAAGTTTATTCCTTTAATGGACAGAATCTTGATAAGTAAAATCATTCCCAAGACTACTACAAAATCGGGCCTCTTTTTGCCTGAAAGTGCAACGGAACCATCCTACACGGGCAAGGTACACCTCCCATGTACAAAGTTGCGCTAACTAAAACGTAGTGCAATGTCGTTCTTTCATTTTTCCCGTTCATGTGTACCTCGGCTTGAATTTTATTTAACCCGTTCATGTGGTTCATGCCGCTTTTTACAGGTTTTGGCGGTTGGGCCAGGAAGGATAACGAGCAATGGAAGCAAAGTCCCCCCTAGCGTTAAGGAAGGCGACGTGGTTGTTTTGCCTGAATATGGCGGTTCCTCCTTAAAAATCGATGGGGAAGAATTTTTTGTCTATAGGGATGATGACATAGTTGGCATTATCAAAGACCATTAGAAACCAGTAGCATGAGCAGCGCACTACAGCGGTGCCTACTTTGTAATGGGCCCCTTTCCGCAATGCCCACAAGTGTGCATATTACTTATTTACGTAACAATTTTGAATATCTCCATTTAGCATTTTTAACGTTGATTATGTTTGTGAATAACTGCATTTTTTTCTTTCAAACTGTTCGTTTTGTTCGTAAAAATTGTGAAAATGGGAACACGCACAATTGCTACAATGTGGAAAATTTATTATACAAAGTTTTTTGCGAAGTGGGCTAACCAAAGGGTAACTCAGACATTGCATTAAAAAAAAATCGTAAATTTAGTAGAAATATGAATAATATAGCTAATATACACAAAAAAAAAAATTAGCCAAAATTGTAAAAAAAATAGCTAGCTAAAAATACACACAAAAAAATTCCCATTGGATACAAAAAAAAAAAAAAAAAAAAAAAAGCTTCAAATTTTTTCCCCATATTGCAAAGAAGCTACAAAATGGGTTATAATAAATAAGGTTTAATTACACATTCGGGAGGGCATACACTTAGAATGGGAATCGCCCATCCTTTGGAAGGAATAACTACTGCTCTACGGAGCTCACCTCTGTTTTTCCGATTTGCCAATTTCTTCCATTAAGGACTGTCTCTCCTGTTCAGACAAATTTTCAAACTCCTTTTTGGAAATAATATTTTTGTTTCCCTTGTCCGGGATGTACGTCATGTTGAAAAAAGGAGGGCCATCCTCTTCCAAGCTTTTGTACAAACCGCAGTTAATAATTTTTACGTCATACATGGGATTTCCTAACTTGGTTCCCACATTTTCAATCATCCGAATTATATCCATCCCTTTCAATACAGTACCAATAACTACATTGTGTTTGTGTAATATTGGCATTGGGGAAAAGGTTATAATAAACTGAGAGGAGTTGCTGTGAGGGCCTTCATTAAACAACGCCACGTCACCATCCTGTACAAATTCCATGTCGAAATTTTCATCAGGAAATTTCTTGCCATAAATACTAAGGCCTTCCTTATCGTTTAACACATTCCCTCCTACTAGCCCAATTCCTGGGTAAATTTTATGAATGAAGGTATTTCTGTATCCAATATATTTGTCTTTAACTTTGTACCCCTCTGCAAGTTGAATAAAATTTTCAACTGATAGAGGTACTTGGTCAGAGTATAACCCTATCAGGACTCTTCCTATATATTTATTTTCTATAGCTATGTCAAAAAATACATAATCCCTTATCGATTTGTTGTAGTACACCTGTTTTTCTCTTGCCTTTCTTCTTTCATTGTAATTCCACAGAGGTGGAAAGAGAACTGAAAAACCGATTGCGAATTTCCACGAGGTGTTCAGATTATCCCACCACTGGAAACACCTCTTCCCTATTATTTTCGTTGCCGTGAAGCCTTTGTTAAGCATGTTCGAAACGGAAAAATTGGTGTAAACTCGGGAGGGCCTACTTCTAACACATGTCCCGTTTGGACTATTATTATTCTGATGTGCGATGGACGCTCAGCAGGATATGTGTGGGGATGTCAACTTGAATGACGGCCTAAATACGCAAGGGGAAATCGTGTATGATTCCATTTATAACATTCACCCTGTGGAGGGTTCTAAACCTTCTCTTCATCTGTTCTTTGACCTTGCATGTATGAAGTGCTTCCCATTCCAGCTGCCGTTTTCGTTCGTCGTTTAAGGAGCTTATCGCAAGCTTAGCATTACTTCACGTACGTTAATGTGAAACATTTTTTTTTTGTTCCCGTTCTTTTGGCGAACGAATACTGGGGGATGTGTTTTAACTAGAGAATAACAAGTGGGGTGAAAAAAAAAAAAATAAAACAATAGAAATACTAACTGCAGTAGCAGTAACCGTTGCGGTGGCGGAATTTTGGTGGAAAAAAACTGTAGCGATAAGGAAGAATGAATTGGATAACACTTTTGAATCAAAAATTTAACAAAGCTGTGAACGACATGTGTTATTGTCGACGGGTTAAATTTTCATAATTTGTGACATGATCAAATGGATGACGGGAATCTCACACGAAAAAAAAAAAAAAAGATGGAGAACGGAAGGGAACAACGGAAGGGGTGAAAAGTGTAAAAGTGAGAAGTTTACTGTGCAAAATTTGCTGTCCCAAGTTTTCTACCCCCTATTGCACAACCCCACGAAGGCAGGGACATAACACGAACTTCCTCTAGAGGCTATAACACTCGTGCACACATATATGTTCCAAACATCGTATACCCCATCGGTGGGGTAAATCCTAAGGCGCAGCACCGACAGGGCTAACAAAAAAAAAAAAAAAAAAAAAAAAGCTGTACACGAAGCCCGTGTATGCTACTTGAATTTCCGGATGCATCTTTTCCCATGTACCTTCAGTCTGTAGACGCACGTGTAAGGCGCACCATAGTTTTCGGTGAACTCAAAAATTATTCTGCAAAAGGAGGGGGGGAGGAAGAAAATTGTAAAAATGAAAAATCATGTCAGTGTGTGCCCAGTCGATAACAGCGCCGATCGGAAGGGGCGAGCTGCTGCATCAGTAGATGGCTTAGGGGCGGGGGGTTAATTTCTTTTTCATAATTGGGCCAATTCTGCGTGTGCGTTTTGGTTATGTGTTCGTTCGTTTTATCGCCCTCTAACTCTTTTGCTGCTCCCCCGCCTACCGTTTCATTGGGAAGCAGTGCTTCGTTGGGTAAGTGGAAATCCGTTTCTTGCGGTCAAAGTAGAAATCACCCAGGTGGAGGAGGCCCGGATTTTTGTTGCCTTTGAGCCACTTGTCCAGAATTTCCTGGGGCGGCAAATTCCCATAAACGGAGTGAAGGCAAGAGTACAGGGAGCTGTTTTTAAAATCATCATAGTTAATATCCTGTGATTCAAAGTGCTCAGGCCAATTTGTATCCACGACACCGTAAACTGAAAAATACTTGGGAGTAGCATTGGAGTTGTTACTAATATTTTCATGCACGTGTTGTATGGCAATGGATGTAACGTCAATAGTAGCTGGCAAGTGAATGGTTATTTTTCCTTTACTTCCATTGAAGGAGAAACAATCGCCTGGGAAATTTGAAGGCTTTAATATGATAGAGGGATCTTTCCCCATCGGTTTGATCATTCCGTATATTTCTTCAGACGGTAGGAAGGAAGCAATTTGATTTAGAAACTTCTCGATGAAGTCATTTCGATTGAGAGGCGAACTTGTCATTTTGTAAACAATTCTAGCTCCTAAAGATTCTAAAGCCCAATCAATTTCGTTATAATCCAAGATGAATTCGTTATACAATTCGTCCACTTTTTTTTGTATCATGTCTAGGGAGTCATAATTGACTTTGGTACTTTTAACTGGATAGTCGTTGTCAATTTTTATTTGCTTCTGATCTACCATGGTGTGCAGAGATTTACTTAAATCGTCTTTTATAATTTTCGTTTGTGCCTTTATTTGACTACTAATCGTTTTTAACAACTCAGCTTGCATTTTCTCTTGCTTCAAGGACATGGTTTTGTATTTCTCTTCATTATATATGACTTTCGATTCGGTAATTTCGTTTATAATATCCTTTTTGTACATTTCTAAGTAGTATTTAATTTTGTTTTCCACACTCTTTAATATTTTACGTTCAAATGAGGGGAAGACATCATCCAAAAAGTTGGTCGATTTTTTCGCACTTTCTTTTAGTTGTTCTAGTTCTTTCTGTATATCCTGAATGAGACCTGCATGTTGTTCATTCCATATGGCGATACGCTGCTCGATGTGTCTTTCGCGCGCTTCCCCTTGGTCAATGTCGTGTGTCGATCCTCCCTGTGCTGCGCTAGCCAACTCTAACGTGTCGTGCGAATTGGATGCATGGAAAGCGAGCTTTGATTCAATCCACTGGATTTTTTTTTGTAGCTGGCTGATGGTGTTGAGGAGGCCCTTTTTCTCATTCTCCACTCGATCAGACACGTCCTTCTTAATATCCATTTGACTTTTGTTCATTTTTTTTTGCACATCGTTAATTAGGGAATTCTTTTTATGAATATCCTTCTTAATAGTGTCCACCGTTTTAACATAATCCTTAAGTTTGTTTTGAAAAGATTGATAATTTTCTTGCAAGATTTTTTTAAAATTTTCCACCTCTTTCTTCGAATGAATTTTAAAGTAGTCAATGTCTTTTGTATTAACGAGTAATTTTTTTTCCAACTCTTTTAATTTATTTTCCAAGTTAGCATTTAATTCGTATAATGCGTGGTTCTCCTTCTTGTTAATCAAAATGGTGTTCATATTTTCATTCATATTTTGGTTCATATTAGTTTTGAATTCTTCTAGCAGTTCGTACAGCCGTAATAAGTCACTCCGATTGTTCTCTTCATTTCCCAATTTTATATAATTCATAAATTTATTTATATCATCATAATTATTTTTTGTTGTGTGTAAATTAAAATTATTTTTTTCTCCTGTTGAATTGCTGAACAGGGTGATCACTCCTGAAATGCACGTAATCAGTACAGACAAAATAATCATCAAAATAGCTATGTAGGTCATCATCCCTTTTTTATCATTTATGGTATCATTTATTAGGACACTTAAATAATGTGTTATAATAACACGGATGGATTTATTTTTTGAGCTCTCTAACTTTAAGTCGTATTCTGGGTCATCGTTTCTTTCGACTTCGTTCCACATTGCTGCTCTGCTGGTTAGGAAATTCGAGTTGTGCGCCTTATTTCTGTTCTTATTAGAAACACTATTGCTGTAGGTGCTGCTATTATCTAGGTTCCCATTGGAGTCACCCTCTTCTAGGCGTACATCACTGATGGTAAATAACTTGACTATAGACTTTCTCATTTTGCTTAATTGGGACTCCCTTTTTCTGTATGGGTTTACCTTCCCGTAGTGCATATTTTTCTTCTGGAAGTTTTCATAGCTGTGCAGCACCTGTATTAGCGTGTTCGGCTCGTCATTGTCTATTGTGCTGTTGTTATCGTCTGAGCGATCTGTGGCTGGGAGACCTGCGTCGGAGATTTCACTCTCCACGAAGGCTTTGTGACTCGGGGGGTTCAATCCATGTAGGGTGTTCTGGGCGTTGGCTTCATGTGCGCTATTCCTGCTGTTACGGATGGTGCCGCTATTACCGCTGTTCGCTGTGCTGGCGGCATTTTGGGCAATATGGCTATTCTTGGGGAGTTTGCTACCCCTGCCACCCCTCCCCCTGGGGTTTCCGCTGGCGTTGTTCGCGTTGCTCGAGTTTGCGGACATGATGTTGACTGTCCTCACCTTCCCGCACTACCCTTGCGTATATGCTGATTTGACAATGGGTCTGCGAACGCACAAGTATACTTCGCCACGGGGGCACGAGTGGATAGCCCACTTTGTGTGTGCATCTACACGCAACATAAAAATTGGTAGTATCCCATTTGGTTAAAATATGCTCTCAATGATTGGATACTTTGTTGATATGTGTACAAAATGGGGGGCAGATGCTTTTTCTAAACAAAAAAAAAAAAAAAAAAATTGGAAAAGTGATGGGCATAAAGATGTATTCCGTTAAATTAATTTTGCACGGATCATTTGTAGATTTTTTTTTTTTTTTTTTTCAAATGATTGACCATTTGGATGAGAAAAGGTATGAAACCTTTACGTGTTCCTTTTTTTCTTACGTGATGGCGTTTTTTTGGAGAATGCCCAATTTGTGGTATGCTCTTGAAAGGGCTGCCTCGTGTAGACTATTTTTATGACAAAATGTAAAAAAAGCTTTTGGAAAAACGTTTTACACGATGTTATGTCCTACTATGTATTCATCCTCCTTTTGTGCACATTTTGTAGATGCCCACAAATGTTCCACCAGCGTGTTTGTCGTATTGAAGAAGTGCGATTTTTTTTTTTTTTTTTTTTTTTACCTTACACACAAGGGGGATTTTTTTTTTTTTTTGAGAAATAGTTATGAAACATAAATGTGAATTCTTTGTAGTTATTAAAAAAAAAAAAATTGCACTTACGAGGGGGTATACATGCGCAATATACGCAATAAACTTACGTATATATATTTTTTTTACCCTACACATTCGTATGAGTATGTAATTTTTCTCATGTATCTTCACTCTTATAGACGTAAAATGTACAGTTTTTTTCTTCTACTGTTCCATAATATTTTCTTAGTGGCAATTTTGTGCCGTTAGACAGTGTGCGCAATTTTCCCCTTGAAATGTCAAGCTTTTGCGTAGTTATCACAGCGTGAAGGTTTTATGTATAAATGCGGGGCACAGTGTGGTAGGCGTGAAAATAAAAAACAACGGCACAACGACTCGCGCAGGTGACTATGTGGGCGACTAAATGGATGAAAAGCTGCGGTTTCTAAAAAGGGGGCAGCAGCAAAACTGCGGGAATTCACAAAACCGTTATAACCCCTCTCTTGGGGGTGACACAACGAAATGGAATACATACACCATGTTTCGAATTCTCAAAAAAAAAATTGCTTTCATGTAGTGAGTCGATGTACATGCAGGTGCCTCCCGCATTGAGGTTCTTCACACGACATGAGATCCTATCAGGGGTAGATCATTTTGAGAATATATTTTTTTTTTTTTTTTTGCCTTTTTAAGATGCCTCCTTTGCGGGCGGATAATATTATAATACGTCAAACGCATAGGCGGCGTGTACAGCTGACCCGTTTTTCGATGTCATTCGCTCTTCACCTCCGTGTTTAAATAATTCAGGAGAGAATCATTGGTTGGCTTAAACGACTTGGCCCCCTTTTTCCAGTTAATTGGACACACGTCACCAGTCTTATCCACATGAATAATCGAATCTATTATCCTTAAAACTTCATGTACATTTCTTCCAAGAGGTAAATCATTAACCGTTTGGTGTCTAACCTTTCCTTGTAGGTCGATTATGAATAACCCCCTCAATGCAAAAGAATTCTCGTATAACACATTATACATTTTTGCTATTTCTTTATTTATATCTGACACTAGTGTAAAGTTGACACTACCTATTCCTCCTTTTTCAATGGGCATATTTTTCCATGCCAAATGGCTGTACACGGAGTCTACTGAAATTCCAAACAGCTCTACATTTTTATCCTCAAACGCTTTTACATGCTTATTAAATTCAATTATTTCCGTTGGACATACAAAGGTGTAATTTAAGGGGTAAAATAGCAGGCAGCAATACTTTTTTCCAATGTAGGAGGACAACTGCACATTTATAATTTCGTTGTTCTTGTTCAAAGCCTGGGCCGTAAAATCATGTGCTTGCTTCGTCACCAGGGAGAAGCTTCTCCTAGCCGTTTGAAACATGCTATTTCCCAATTTGTGTAAAATTTTCATTTTTTTTATTATTTTGATGATACAAATAAGTGGGGGACGGGACGGGTGGAACAGTGAAGAAGTGTGATCAGCTCACTCAAGTGATGTTATTATTTTTTGTTGCAACGTTTGTACCGGCAAATATTATGTATGCGTTTTTGTTATGACTTCCTATGGGAGGGACGGGGGCAGGATATATTTTCCTTTAGACTTGTTAATGTAATTTCAATACATAATAGCTGACACAGTTCGATTGCGTGTAAAAAAAAAAAAAAAAAAA
>NW_012192613.1:258957-271783 GCF_000956335.1 Plasmodium fragile | reverse complement strand
AAAAAAAAAAAAAATTCCTGCCGCGATTTAATTTTTCACGTAAACGATTCAGTCTATTGCTACATGTAGCGTCAGGAATGGACAAACCAATTTGTTTCACGCGGAACGAAATTCTCAAAATGTGAGAACGTCCAAGTGGTAAAACGCCCATATGGAAAAAGCAAAATTGGTAGAAACGGTTCGATAGTCAAAAATTAACTTTGTTGCATATTTTTTTTCCTATTTTTTAAAAAAAAATGAAGTTCATCTGGGGAAATTTTACTGTAATGTTGTGCAACTGGAAATGGTACTGTAACGAAAAATGGCTGTTCAGACAAAAAAAAAAAAAAATAAAATAAAAAAATAAAAAAGGAACACAACGTAATGGTGAAAAATGTAGAGTACATGGAACATATGAAGAACGTGCGTACACTACACCATACACGTAACGTATAAACTGGTAAATATAAAATGTAAAAAACATGCAATATAGCGCGTGTACGTATATGTACAATTTGCACGCCTGGGTAAAGTATAACCACTGTCAAAAATTGAATTCATTTAAACTAGTTCAGTGGAAAAAAAAAAATGTAAACTTCTACACTTAATCCATTTCTGTACGCATAATGCCAACTAGTTTGCCATTAATAAAAAAAAAAGTAAAAAAATGGTATTGCCTTATTCATCATCGTCCACTTCCGGGGGTGATTCTACTTCATAAATCCAATACCTTAAAAAAAAAAAAAATGAAAGAAAAACTTGTAAAAATGAACCAATTGAGAGAATAAATGTGCAGGGGAAGTACACACGTACATATGTGTGTATGTGCGTAGGTTAATCCGTTCGCACATATGCCCGCGCACACGCGGGTGAAAGCAAATGTGACGTGCTTAGTTCCGCATGCGTATCTGCGTGTGCATCCGTGTCTGGTGATGAGGAAGCACATCACTCGAAATGGGCACTACTCGTACGAAGAGGGGAAATAAAAGGTGGGTGTACACACATAGGCGGCACAGCAAAAAGAACAGAAAAAAAATAGAACAACGCATTGTCTTAGTACAACATGTCGCACGCTACAGTGCTTGCTCACGTAAGACGCTCCCCCCTTTTTTTTACACATTTCGTGCCTCATGTGCCCTTTTTGTTCTTACCACTGTCGCCCTATAACCTTCACAGTCATGGTTGTGTGAACGATCTCATCCAACATATACAACATGGTGAAACACGGAATCGCGATGCTAAAAATGATAAGCGTTGGGATCCAGAAAAACAGAAACTCAACTTTTAAAACCATATTGTAATTTCCCCACACATTTAATCTTGTTCTGGACCAAAAAGGAATGTTCTTTTGGCTTACATTAAATAAATACTCCATCGGCTTCGTGTCTTCCCCCTTAATCATTTTTTGTCCATTCACAATTACTATGTTTTGTTTTGGTGTGTGTAACCAGTAATCGTCCCAGTGGTAGTTGTCAAAATCATATTCTGGTTTCCTTACTCCGTCTTGATCTAGATGGTCTCGAGGATTTCCATGATGGTGCTCAACATGATGGTACAATCCCTTGGTGTGTCCTTCATGGTCGTGTCCATGGCCCTTAACCTCGCTTGCTTTGCTACTGGGTGCATTTTTTTTCCCCGTCGCGAATTCTTTACATTTGAACGGAATGATTCCAACGAACTGAGGTTTTATAAGGCTAGGTTTCTGTGTACCTGTGAAGTGGTATACATTTCTTAAGCCGTTACATAACTTGTAATTTAACTTGAACATTTTAAAAAAAATCAGGAGAGAACTCTAAATCCTTGTAGGTGCCCGGCTGCTTACAGAAAATTACAACGTAGGAACAAAACGTTTTACACAAAAAACAAATGACCTTCCCAGTCTTTTTAATTCCTTTTTAAAGAGGGAAGCGGGAGTGGTCCAATTAAAAAAACGCATAAAGGAAAAACATCTTTTATGCAAACGCAAAAGCGAGGTATTATCCTTTCACACGAATTGGATGTTACTCCTTGTGCTACTAAAAATGTACGCAAATTTGCGCAAAGCATATGTTTCATATGTACAATAAAGTGACACTTGCGCGCTTACCCATCTAGCTAATTATCTGCTAACACCCATTCGCCAATTTTCTTAACTTATTCATTTTATATTCCTCAGTTACGCATCGCATAAAGAAATTCTACTTTTTTAAAATGAATCTTACTGTTCAAATTTTTCGAAAAATACACCTGAAATTATTTTATTTTTTTTTCTTACACCTTTTCCCAAAAATTTTTCAGTGCATATGTTGCGCTTCTCGTTCTTGTACGTATGTGATCAGGACAAAAATAAATAAAAAAAAGGCACCACATTTTCTAATTTTCGGGGCGCCTTCTCATATAAGTGCATTTTATTTTAAACGCAGAAGAGAGACGAAGCGTCATTTTAATAACGCAGCCACACAAGGACTAGGCTATTTTTCCCCTCATTTTGTTCCATATGGAGAAGAAACGCTAACACGTACATTACAAAGGCGCATTTAATTTATCAGCTCCAAGCAGCTTTAACATTTCGAGGCTACTTAAATGTAGAGTGGCATTTATAATTCATACGCACATAATGCGTGTGTACACTCCTATGCGCACAGGAACAACGTATTAACAAACAGCACAGCTATATGCCCCTGCCTTTTGTCCCCTCTGAGCAATCGCACAGAGTATGCTTATCTCCCCTTGTGCTTGCCTTGCCTGTTGGAAGAATTAATCTTCATTTGGGCGCGGAGTCCACCCGAGTGTCACAAAATTAAGGGCAAAAAATAGAACACGTTGTCGTTGCGCCCTTTGCACCTTCTCCCCACAGTCTGTGTAGCTTTACAAATTTGTTAACAGTGAGGAGAAATATATATTAATTGTATGCGGGTTTAACAAGGGCGGGATTATGTGGGCTGCTGGTCCATGTGGCGTAAATGTGTGACTAAACGTGCGAGGGTAACACCTCCAAGTGGCCATTCATGGTGCTAGCTACCAGATGGTCCGATCTGCGGAAATTTAATTTGTGAGACAAACTGGCCAAATCGCAAACGGAAGTTAAAAAGGGGCACGCTGAGGAATTGTGAACTGGGAGCACTCGAAAAATACATTATAATAGAAAAAAAAAAAAAAAAAAATGCACAAATGCGCACTGACTAATGCTATCATCTTCACTCACATAACACAGCAGCACGTGCTCGAAGTAATTTTGCATGCCCCGTTGTCTCAGTTTACACCTCATTTACGACAATTGGGTTATGTTTCCCCTGCGCAGTAGTCACCTTCATAGAATCGCCTTTTTTTTTAAACAGACCGAACGTATTTGCACGTATACTTTACACCCATGTCGAAGGCAAAACAAATGGCAGCTGCCAGTATGAAAAAATTTTCCTCCCTGGCCATAACAAAATGCAAGTGTGTCGTAAACTCCTGCTGGTCTAAATGTCCAACGCTGACTCACCGAAGTGTCAGCTCAAGCACCTTCTCCTACCATTCGTCAAAATTTATTTGCAGGAGGCACTTCACTTATGACAACAATGACGTAGCCCTAGATTGGGAAGATGCGGACGACATAGCGGACTTACTCTTGGAGGAATACCAGCATGTAGACCCATTAACGTTGCGATTTGAGGAGTTAGAAAATATGGTAATGGACACCGTTGTGAAGAAAAATAAAAAGAAGTTAAGCGGCAGGTGTAATGAAGGCGTTCTGGAAAATATTCAAATGAATTGGCTGGAGAAATATAATGAGGAGAATAGTTAACAAAGTCACCTTTTGTAATTTTTTTTTTTTTTTTTTTTGTTCGTCACCTTTTCGTCTTATGCTATTTGCTCTTCGTTTTTATAACAACATTTAATAAAATTTAACAAAATTTTTCGGTTAACTTGGAGCGCGCACAATTTACGCAACGCGCTTGCACACACATGGGTAAAGGGGAGAATGTGTCCAACACAGGATAGTGACCACTTCACGTTGTTATGAGTACATATATGCGCATACGTGTCTTCGCTCAGTGTACAATGTGCAACGTGTTATGGAACAGGCGCAAATTTTATTTCCCCCCCAAATTGCAGACTTTCCTGCACTTAATTTTTGTAGCGGTGGAGAATTTTTTTTTTTTCCCCCTCAAAAATCCCCCAAATTGAATACACAACAATTTGATAAACCTTGATTATGCACAACTTGTAGTTCACCCCAGTTATGCACCTTTTTAACATTGACTCAGTTGGACATGTCCACATTTTTAAAAATGGAAAATTTGTGTCAACTTTTTTTGTGACTGAACCAACGCGTGGTTCTTTAAGCAGACGCGAAGGGAGGAGTGAAATAACATCCATTTTATTTTTTACTGTTTTTTTTTTTTTTTTCCCAATTTTCTGTCTTTTTGTAAAAATATAGAAATGCAAACGAGGGTTGCACCCTGTCACGTTATCATTTTGGTAATAACAAATTCTTTCGAATTAGGAATTCCCAAGCTGGGTGATTTCTCATGAATATTATACGCCCCTCCTCCCCCTCACCGTATTTTTGCCCACCACTTGGAACATTGAGCAATTCATGGAAACAGCGACGAAAGATGGATGCAACCACGTCATGCAAAATGATCAAAATAAGCAGGTGACTCACTTTTGCGTGTTCCTCAACTATTCATAACAATGCAACTTTTTTTTATGTCATCACTTTTTTGACTTTTCCCGAGTTTCACACATAATTAAAAAAATTGCCTCCACGTGCAGGACTGTCTTGACTTTTCGGACGACTTTGTCTTCTGCTCGACCTGCCACAATTTCTCGCCGGTAATGGAAGCGGACACACACAAACGTAGCGATGGGATGTATCTACTTGTGTACGTTGCTCATAATTGACGACTCACCCCTGACCACCCACCCCCGCAGTACCACAAAGAGGGCTACCTAGACAAAAGGTGTTCGAGTTCTTGGTGTGGATACTCCAAAAGATGGTTTCTTCTGAAAAACAAAAAATTATATTACTTCAAAAGTAAAGAAAGCTTGAGGCCGTCAGGCGTCCTCGATCTAGAGCTCATCCGCATGGACATTAACGTAAACAAAAAGTATTTTCTCCGTGCGCGCTCTTAAACATATGCACGTATCCCTCACTTTGTGTCTTAAATAAGGATCTGAAATGTGAACAAATGAATAAAAGAAAAACTGCATGCGGAACAGATAGTAGAAATGATACTCACAGGATGGGACAATGTGTGGTTGCACAGCTTCATCACAAATGAGGGGGAAAACCTCCCCCATATATACTACCTTAACCACGTTCGTGTTTATTTTCCTTTTCCCCCAATCTGTACAGTACGAAAATGGGACAAAGCGGAAACGAAGTGGAGAAGACTGCATTCTGTGTAAGGATAGAGAAAGCGCTCATACAGGGGGGATAAGCAGCCTCCTATAAGGATAATATAACACACGCAACGTGTTATAATAGTATGTAAGCATGAATGTACGTCTGTATAACCGCCTAACCGATTTTACACCCCACAGTACATGTTTTTTTTTTTTTTTCCTCCCCCTCACAGACTGCATCGAATCGAGGATGTACAAGAACGACAGCAAAAAGGAGTCTGTCCTAATTTTAACCCCAAGGAACACAGGCCTCAGGTTTTACTTAAGGGTAGGCTTGAGTATAAAATAAGGAACACCACTGTCCATACATGTACATGTATATTCACCCCCCCCTTTTTTTTTCCCCCCATCCGCAACGCCGGTAACGCCATTTTCCCGGCAGGGTGAAGACGCAGAAATATACGATTGGTACAACTTGCTAAAGAGCTCCATGACGAGCAATAAAATTATAAGTCAACCGAATTTTATTTTTTCAGAAAGTAACTTTTGGAAAATGGACAGAATATCGGTTGATGTATTCGAGTCCATTGCAGACACGGGAGACATAATCTTATTCAGGTGATCATCTGGGGGGAAGCAAACGAATGGGACAAGAAACAAGGAAGCTGCGAGGGGCATAATTGATATATTTCGTGCGATTGTGTGTCTCAACCCCCATTTTACGCAAAATTTTTATTTAAATCACAGACTCAGCTGGTGTGCGTGACTTCCTTTCCATTTCGAACGAACAGGTCAAACGTGGCTACTGCCAAGCTGCAGAGGATCATAACGAGGGGCGAGTATGATCACATCGGTATGATTCTGAGGAATGACAAAAACGGAATATTTCTCCTCGAGGCCTTATCCAACATGGTAATCGCGTCCACACGTATTGTGTAGCAGTGTACCTGGGTAACTACACCAGCGTTGAGAAGGTACCAAATATAAAACTACCACATACGCAAACACATGCTTGCACTTTGGCCTTCGCTAATTTGTTTGCATCATTCCCAGGGAATCATCCTGACGCCGTGGGAGCTTTTTAGAAAGAACCGGTGGAACGAGGCCTACACCAGGTTAGTTTATTTCACCCTCAACAACGAACCTGCACAATGCTGTTATGTCCAAAAGGGACAAACACAATACATGTACATTTACCTGTAACTCTACATGGAAGGGGACGCTCAAAGGATGCACGCATACACACACATTTATAGACACATGCGAAATTTTATTTTTGCAGAATTGCTCTGAGACGCCTCACCTGGGACAACTCTGAAGAAAATCTTAAAAAGTTGCTCGACTTTCTGAAAAACACCATAGGGAAAAAATATAACCTCAGGATAATTAATTTTCTGGCCCCCAAATCTGGTGCGTCCTATTTGTGCATATATAGCGGCGTAGTTAACATATATATATATTTTGTTCTTTTCCTATGTGTACGAATTGGTCTAACCCTTCAGCACTGATCATTTTGTACCTTTAGGTTGGTTTATGTTTTTGCCTATCCTTATGTTTATACATTTTGTTTTTCCCCCCGTTTTTGCTTTTGTCCACCGTACCCCCACCGCCACAGATGACGCGGGATATTTCTGCTCCGAGCTAATAGGAGAATGCTGGAAGGTGAGCATTTGACAAAACATATCACGCACCGTCTCCACCTTCCCATGAACAAGTTCATTTGGCCATTTACTTCCCCTCATTTTTATGCGCGAATTAAGTTAAAATGCTTCCCCTTCTTCCATCTTGACCAAACAGATAATGGGTGTCATTCCTACAAACACAACATGTTCTTATATCTGGCCCAGTAAGTTACCAGTGCATGCGCCAACCGTGTGACCACCCTTTTGTGTGGCGCCGCGATTCATGATTAGTTTTGGAAAATGTGCACAGTTTTAATGGAGAAAAATTATCCGCCCCACACATGCACAAATGTTTTATATAAAAAAGGGGAGTCGCTTCTAATCTACACAGCATATAATATATTGGCACATTTCCCCCTTCGTCGTTTAGGTAATTTTTCAGAAAAGTTCGAAGAGAAAATGAAGTTGCAGGAAGGTTGCCAGCTGAATAATGAGCTATGCATAGACTTCACCCTGTGAACATGTTGAGGAGAAAATCCTAATAATTGGCCATTCCAGGGAGGAGAAACTCTCCAAATCTTCCACGTTTTCCCATTTTTGAAATACCACCATTTAGTATACCCCCTATGTCGCTTATTGTGGGCATTTGTCTAGACATGTGTCAAGTATGTGTCCACAAATACATGTTTACTTTTTTTTTTGTTTTTTTGCGTTCACGTGTCCCAGTTTTGAACCCGCGCGTGTGTGCAATAACGTCTTCTTCGTAAATGTAAATTTTTCGTCTACACAGTGTAGAATCACTGGGGAAATGAAAAACAATACATATACATATATATGCGTGGGTCTCGCCAGTAAAAAATACAGCGAGAGTCATTATAGCATAAGTGTACCACATAAACGTTCGAAATAGGATGGAGAAAAAAAACACTTAACGAGTTAGTTACGCTCAAATGGTAGTGTATTACCTTTACGTGGAAAAAAAAAAAAAATAAAAAAAAAATAAAACTGTGTCTACATTCCTGCCTCGCATCTCCGAATTATGTTTCACCTTTTCAAGAGAAAAAAGAAAAAGTGGAAAAACAGCAATGTTACTTTTTTGCATAAAACTCCCACATCGCATCGCACGCTTGGCGACGCACATTGTTCCGTTTGATCTTCAGAAGGAAGATTCAAATCACACAGTGACATGCTAAAGCTAGGGAGGCACACCAAAGCGGTCGATCAGGCATATTCGCACGTGCATGCGCAAAGAAGACACAGAGAGAAAGGAAAAAAATCCTGAATAGGGAACAACCGAAGGCAACGACGAACGTAGCACAGAGGGAAAAAATGGTTTCCGGGGTCAAGGTGTCAGACGAATGCATATACGAATTCAACAAGCTGAAAGTGAAGCACATGCACAAGTACATACTTTTTCGAATCGAGAATTGCGAAGAAATAATTGTAGATGCGTTGCAACAGGATTCAGACTTGAAGTCCTTCGAGGATATCATAATGGACATCAGGAACAATTTGAAATCGACCGAATGTAGATACATCATCGCAGGTGAGTCTGCACAAGTGAGCAGGTGGAAGAGAACACCTCCAACAGCACATTCCCGCGATAGGCTTACTCTACATTGCTAATTAGAGCAGCCATCTGGTAACGCGTTAGCCTCCCTGCTTACACCTTTTTTATTTCACTCTATTTTTTTTTATGCCTTTTTTTACCCCCTTGCAGATATGCCTATCCACACCCCTGAGGGCGTATTGCGGAACAGAATTTACTTCATTTTTTGGTCCCCCGATTCTGCCAAGGCGAAGGAGAAAATGCTCTACGCAGCATCCAAAGAATCACTTGTTCAAAAAATTAATGGCATTTTCAAAAGCTTAGAAATAACATGCGACATAGAAGAATTCAAGGAGGAGCTCCGGGCTATCGTGTTAAACAACTGAATGGGCTGATTTGAGGCTATGACCCCATATCTCAATACAAAATGATTAGTGGTGCCACGGTGAGTTATTTCCCACGTAACATTGAGCAAGGTTGATTTGTCCTTAATAAAAAAATTACATTTATCCACAACAGTGAATGTAATAACGATGGTAGTGATCACCACTATGTTCAGCCTTTTCGTACGTACTAGCCCTTCACCCACTTTGCACGTACTTCCCCCTCCAATTTTCACGAAATGGGTCCTCGTGAACACAACCCCTTGGTGGAGAGTAGGTCTACGCACGTATGATCCTATGCGGCGCCATTTGTTTCATCCCCATTTTAGTTAATCAAAAATATATTTTCTGTGCAAAGGGGAAAGACAAAAAAAAAAAAAAAAAAAAATTACAAAACAGTTGAACAAACAACGCGCTGCATTTTTCTTGCGAAACTGCGCACTCTTTGCACAGTTGCCTGTAGGCGACGTTACCATCCTGGTGCATCACGTCGTCCTCAAGTTTTTTTTTGTGCATTCCCCTTTTAGACTTATTATCCAGTAGACTCTGTCTCATTTTATGCTTCAAGTTCATTGCGATGGATTCTAGCATCTGCAAAGATGGGGCAGAACGGCTTCTTTTCCGGGTGTCCATTCGAATAAGCACGGAACAAGTACGTGTCTCTAAATCCGTTTAGATTAACGGAGCACTCCCCCATAAGTGGAAAAGCCCACGTGCACCCTAGCCGTGGCGGGCTCGCACTCATTTTCTCCTCTTCATTACACAAGAAAACCCGGGCAAAAAAAAAGGCAAATATTTACTAAACTTTATGCCCTTGATTTTGTGGATTCGGAGCAGTATGTATAGGAACTGGAATGCCAGGAACACTCTGTAAAAAAAAAAAAAAAAAAAGTGAAACATGTAAAATAAAAAGGAGGAATGCATGAAATGGTCAGGAGTGACGGGTTGGACAAATCTTCCAGTTGATGTGTCCCTTCCCCGCCGTCACACGTACAAGTTCAGGGAAAAGCTAAAAATGGTGGAGGCCAAAATGCGCCCATTGGACCCACTAAACGTGCTGACTACGTAAGAGAATATTCCTACACATGTGAGAAGAAGTATTTTTATATTATGCATGTGCATGCTTTTTCCCCCTTGCGAATGCAGAGGTCGCTTTGGTGCATGTATATCTTCCTGCCTCTCGCAAGCATAGACTCAGTTGTCTGCACAGCTTAACCGCAAAAGGACAGGACGGACACGCAGCTGAAGGTTACGACGTTGGCTTCGGGTGGGGAACGGGCAGGAGTTTCATTTCGTGAGGGGAACATACCAACGGTGAAATGATAAAATAAATATACATACGTATGGTGTACATGTGTGTGAGTAGATCCAGACGCGGGGTTCCCACGTAGACGTGGGCAGGAGCACAGATGACATGCAAACGCCGTGTTAGCGTCCCTATATGTTACTTAAAAATAGGCCAGTGCTAAGGGGATTCCACTTATGCGCTAAAAAAAAAAAAAAAAAAAAAAAAAATCTTGTTCCCTTCAACCATGTGGTGCCAAAGCTGAAAGCATATGAAATGCACAAATTGGTCCACCTGCACTTCCTTTTTGGTCATTTAAGAACAAATGCGTGGAATCTACAAAAAACAAAAAAAAATAAAATGAATAGCCAATAATGACGAGGTAACATCCTCCCAAGTTGTCAACTCCAAAGACACGCACAATCCGCGGAGAAACAACTTACTGTGAAAAATGGTTGAGGAAAATAAAAAGGTTAACACTTGCGCTATTATAATAACAAGCCAAAGTCCTGCGATCCGTTAAGGCGGCAATGGTGAAAAGGTGTGCAATCGCCAATATTCGTAGCGCTGCTAAATGGGTAACGCGTTGGACCACCGCCCCCTTCCAAACTAAACCGAACAGACACGAACCTGATGTAAGGCAGAATAATTTGTACACACTTGAACTTCTTAAATTGTCTGAGAAGAATGTGCTCTGCGGAAAGAGGGTAAGGAGTTAACCGGGGTCTCCAAATGGGGCATGCTTAACATATCGGGCGATATACCCCATGGATAGCGGCCCTGTTGGAAGGGGTTCATGGGGTAGGATTTTTGGTGGTGGGATGATGCACCCATTTTACGCCCCTCTTACCATCAACAGACTTATGGCCAGCACTATAGACCCAACTAGGATCAGCGTAATCGAGGCATTTTCAATACAACATTGCAGAGAGCTCATGTCATCTTTTTTTTTCTTTTGAATTTTGTTTTCATACTTGGGGGTGGATGTGTAGAACAAATAATTCAGCATCATCGTGTCCTTCGCGAGTTGGACAGAAAAGAAATTGAAAAAAAAAAAAAAAAAAAAACAGGAAAACAAAATTGGACGTAGACACAATAAGGCAAAGTTTTGATGCTCCTTAACAATTCAAGAACCCCTTTTGGAGAAACAACCTTTTAACAAGCGCGCGCAACAGAAGCGAAGCAGGTGAGATGAATTTAATCAATGCGAGAAACGGACAATTTTACCAAAGTGGGAAATTTACCAAGGGGATAACCGGTCTCAAGCAAAAGTAGTTTGGAAAAAAGAAGAAAAAAAAAAAAAAGAACTCGTGTCTGCCACGCAATGCACTTATCTGAACATACCACATGTGTATATACATTTGCGTAAGCAACATTCGCAGGAAGGACGTTTTCCATTTTACTCCACAAATGAATGGCTTCCCTTGGACATATTTTAAAGCGTTATCCGCCCAACATGGGAGAGCGCCAAAAAAGGCTTAAAAAGGATACCACATTTGCCTACCAATTTGAGGTCGAAAAAGTTCGCTTAATGACGTGAATCATACAGCTAGGTTTGGGTAAAAAAAAAAACAAAAAAAAAAAAACAAGACAACATAACATAACGAAATTAGCAAGTTCAAACAGTCGACGCATTAGTATCTATGTGTACAAAAATTGACTTACCTATGCGCCTACATCGAATTCTCCAAAAGGTGCGTACCAACACACAGTGCCCTTTTTAAGGGGCACGCACAGGAACGGCCCCCCACTGCAAAATGGGGGTAACAGGTATTCCAGTGAACGTTATGCACATTCACGTGCAGACGCTTCCCTTGAACCGCCTCCATGAAATGCACTCGGACGTGGTAAAAAGTAACTCAAAGGTTAATCAATATGAATGCCCACATAGCACTTGCGGTTACGACGTGCTGACGGTGCAATACATCATATTACAGCGTTGCACACACAAAAAATGAAAAAAAAAAAAAACGAAAAAATGATCCCTAATGCGTGATAATCAATTTGATCAATCCCTCCTGGACAGTGCACCCATTTTAGGTAAACAGGTTGGGATCCATGAAGTCTATGGATGCCTGAATAACTGTATTGGGATCGCCCTTAAAAGAGGTCGGGTCATTATTATGTGCATTCTTGGTTTTACTTTTCGTTTTTGGTTCTCTCGGTTTGCGTACCTTCTTATTCGATGTGCCTTCCTTGGCCGCGGAGTCATTAGGGGGATTGGCACCCATCGACGCATTATCAGCGGCTCCAATATTCTGCGCTGCATCAACACCTGGCCCTGCTTCAACACCCCCCACCCCCTGGTCGGCCTCTGCTTTGCCACTCTGGTTTTTACTCTTCCTAGGTTTCACCCGTTCATATTTCCTCCTCGGTTTATCAATTTTGGGTTCCTTTTCAGCAGCTTCATTATTTTTGTTTGCCTTTCTCTTCCTTGAGGCCTTCGGTTTGCCCTCATTCTTAGCTCCCTGTACAATATCATTCTTAGACTTGGGCTTTCCTGGCTTTCCTTCATTTTCTAACTTCACAAATAACTTCTGCTCATCGTAGCCCATGTACCTCATGTACACCTTTTCGAAGTGCCTCTTTATCTCTTCATTATCAGGGACCATGTCGAAATGCAGGTGGTTGATAAACAGTGCTTGTTGTTCCCTTAAGAAAAAAAAAAAAAAAAAAAAAAAAAAGAGGAAAA
>NW_012192613.1:248889-255256 GCF_000956335.1 Plasmodium fragile | reverse complement strand
AAAAAAAAAAAAAAAAAAAAAAAAAAAAATGAGGAAAGAACAGAGCATTTGGGTGTGTGGCCTTTTCCACATAAGCGGTAACTCAGGTGCAGTGCATAAAAGTTGAGACCCCCTTTATCTCTGCGCACATTAATAATGGCGAGTAGGTGGAGGCCACTCCTAACGGGAGGCATGAAAAAAAAACACATGTCTCCTTCTCGCTTACCTCCATTTTATGGTAAACAGTTTGTTGCAAAACTCAGAATTGAGAATGTTCTTGTAGTCGTAGGGGGTAATTTGTGTCAGGAGCCTCTTCTGGTTATAGCCGACCTAAGAAGTGGGAACCAGATGGGGAAGGGTATGAGAACAAGTGGTGTCAACCGGGCAACATCACCAAGTGTACACATTCGTTCATACGTGCATGTGTATGCTGTGTGGGTAACTTCCCCTGGTGCGCCTTCCACAAGGGTGTCCACTCCCCATGGTGCATGGGAGACACAGGGAAGGCACAAATTAGACCCAATTCGCCACAAATCATGGCCACTCACAACACAGGCGCGTGGGGCCCAGGTCAACTTACAAAGGCAAACTCGCTGGCCCTGGTCCGCGCCGTCTCAATGTTCAGAAGGTTCTCCGTCGTGAAATTGTTGGACGTCATGGTGTTCATCGTTTTGAGTAACTAAAATGGGGGAAACAAAAGAGGGCAAGTTTTGTAAGTGCCATTGCTGTGGGGCAATTAAATGACCACTCGCTACACACATGCAACTATATCATATTGGGGGGGATGCACCCCCTTTGCGCGCCCCTCCTCCTGAAAGATACGAAACGCGAAAGGAAAAATGTGGTGTGATGGAAACTCCAAAAATTACGTCTAAAGGTTTGTCCTCCGGGAATGGATCCTTGTTCTTGTTTTTCCTCCTCCTCTTTTTCGGCTTTATTTGACTCTTCAAGTGTTCCACCTGCCCGAAAAAAAAAAAATAAATAAATGACACGCTTGATCATCTCTACACACTAACCACAAACTCCGGTATACATGTAAGAAACCCTTCACGCACTTACAATTTTGGCATCAATGGTCCTCTGATTGAAGTAGGCTATTAAGGGGGCAATGTTCTAAATGAAGGGGAACAGGAAAAAACAAAAATGATACACTTTGGCACATATAAAAATGGCGCGAACAGGGATACAATACACACATATTCACAGATCCATGTAGAGTCTGCAGTGGAAAAAAAAAACAAGAAACCCACCTGATGCACGAATAGCCGTGTTTCCTTAAACCTAGACTGTGAACTGTTCCTGTTCTTTGTCAACAGGTGGAAGTACTGGTCCAGCCTGTACTTGCTAGAAAATTCAATCAGTGGCCACATCAACTGCAGCCGATCTCTAAAGGCTTTCTTCAACACATCCACAATATTTTCCACGTTATTTATAACGCAGGTAAAACCTAAATTGTTCCTTATATTTTGTGCGCATATGTGTATTCTCTTCATTATAATCATGTCAATTTTTTCTAGCTCCAATTTACCCATAAAGTAGGAGAAGTTCAATCTTTTTAAGTTACGTACATCCTTCTTTTTGAACAAGAACAAAAGTTCTTTATTATTATTTAAATTTTCGTTTAAGGCGATTATATCATTTATGTTGTTTTTTCTAAACACCTTATTCACACAAAAGTTGAACCGCTTGTATTTCTTCTTAATAGCATTAATCGCATTTAATCTCATATTTTTCCTTAAGTTTTTTTTAACATGGGTACCCTTCATGTGGGGGTAGAGCATATTGTCTTCTTGAAGGAAATGTTTCTTCAAACATTTGCTTCTTCTCGCGACAAAATTGGAATTGTGGTAATTATACGGTTTGTAATTATGCCCACTACCTTCATATTGTAGGGCGTACATTCCCCTATTCTGGATCCTCTCAATCAGCCTTTTTTCCTCTTCTTCTCTCTTTTTTTTTTTTTCTTCTTCTGCTTCCTCTTGTTGTTCCCCGACCTCGAGCATTTTCTTCGTCCTGTGTTTTCCCCTACCATCTGGCTTCTCTTTTTTTACCACTTCCTTCATTGTAGCCTTTTTCTTGGACTCAGTGGGATCCTTGTTGCTGCCTTTTTTTTTCCTTTTGCTCATCTCCTTATTGTAATCCTCGACCATGCAATTTAGCAAATACGTCGCCGACAGGTCATCATTATCACCTGCACACGAACCTTCCACACCATTTGGATACTTGTGTTCAATCGAGTTTTCGTTTCGTTCCACCTCAACAGATGGGTCTCTCAACAAGTTCATGTGGCCGTTCTCAGAAATAATGCTAACCCCATTTGGGGCATTTATTGTATGCTCATTGTTATTGAGCGGGTCATTCTTTTTTTTTCTCTTTTTCTTCTCATGTTCCATGCAGGTGCTGCTGTCCAATGCAGATGTGGGTACATCTCCTTTATCTTCTGAAGCCAAATTATTATTATCTTTTTTTTTCCTATACTTTTTCACTTTTACATTTTTTCCTGAAGTGTTCATATCATTTAAAGTGCCACCAGGGTTGTTCAGATCATTTTCATCCTTTTGAGATTTCCCTTCATAACTAATGGTGTCACATACGTTGGTCATTCCATTCCCAATTGAATTTTCGTTTCCTTTATAAACAGAGTCGCATTCATTTTTATTGTTTATGAGGTCCGTTTCTGTGTTGCCTATGTCACTCTTCAGAATAAGGTTCACCACATCACTGGCGTTTTCACTCACGATGGACCCATTCGTATTGACAAAGTAGCTGTTGTTTCCTGTCTCACTCGGCTTCTTCGTCACATTATCCTTGTCGTTTTCGTAGTTGAGTGTATCATCCGGGTTGATGCTACTTTCACAGTTCCTCACGCTGCTTTCCATGTTGGCAATGCTCTCTTGGTTAATGCATTCCTCCGCCTTCACGCTGCTGTCCACTTTCGCACCGCTGTCATTCTCGGCGGTCGAGCCTTTCTTCGCACGTTTTTTTTCCTTCGGGATGCCCTCCTTCTTCGGCTTCCCAGCATTGTTATCACTCTTTCTGCGCCTCCTTCCCTGCCCTTGGTTCTCGACCTCCCCAACAGGGGCGTTTGGAGCGACCCCATTTTCAATGCTAAAGTTTTTTATCAGCTCATTAAAATTGCTATTTATATTGTTCAGTAGCTTATTGTCGATGTGGCCGTCGCTGTACCCACTACTCGAGCACGGCACCGTATTAGCTGCATTCGCCGCATTTGCCACATTAGCGAAACTCGTCACGTTCGAGGCATTTTGCCCAGTTGCTACCACGCCGGGGCCAAAGCCTCCCCAGTACTTCCTCTGCAACGCGTGCGCACCACTCATAACATGTGCATAGCTTGTCAAGGAGTACTCCTCTAACTTGCGAATCAACTCGTTCAGCTTATTCGGGTAGCAACTATTAAACAGGGGCAAAAAACCAGCATACTTATTTTTATTTTCATTAAATTCTTTATTTAAAAAGAGCCAAACAAATTTGGGGTCAATATTCATTTGATCCTTCCTTAATAATTGCTCCACCTGTAAAAACTGCTCCTTCTTATACATTTCGTTGTTTCCCTTTTCAACTACCATGTGGGGTAAATTGTCATTCATCTTCTTGTTCCCGTCGACTCCCATGTAACTGTGTGTAGTTCTCTGGGCACCATTATTCATGTGTGCATCGCGTAAGATCTGCGCATTATTATTTTCTCTAAACTGTTCATTCATGAAATCCTTCATACTGGTGTTACCGTTAGACACGATGGAATTGTACCTAACCCCTTGTACAATGTTAGAGTTAACTGTACTGTCTATCTGGTTGCCATTCATCATTTTTATATTATCTCTTCCACCCCAGCTGCTACGTACGCCAGGTACTTCCGCTAGTCTGTCTTGATTAAAACTGTTGTAGTAGTCACTTCGAGGGGCTGTGCTAATGGGGTTATTCAAATGGTTACCACTTCCGTAGGTACTCATCATACCATTGTTCATATTGTCTTGTGCCACACTCGAACTGATGTAGAATCCGTTTCGATCCTCAGTAAGATATTCATTTGCCTCACCCACCTCGCTGTTTTGTTGCCCCAATGGATAACTACTTTCTGCATTTGTTGATTCCATCCCTTTTTTTTTTCTTTTTTTTTCGTCACCTTTTGTCTTCTCCGCATTATTCACTTTTGGCTTCCTCTTCGCCTTTTGGCCTTTCAATGGATCGTTAATCATTTCTGCACCGTTCCTCGAATTTTCTATGGGCTTATCCAACTGGCTACTCGCCACATCCTGTAAAGCATTCGCATCGCTATTCGCATCTCTATTCGCTAACATAATCGGTTCAGCGTCATTTTGCGTATTTTTGCTTTTCCTTTTGGTACCCTTGGGGGAGGTGTCCTGTTCCGTCCCCTGCTCGTTGCCTTTCTCCTTTCTCTTTCTCTTTTTCGGTTTCTCCGAAGAAACCGTATTATTATTCAACACGGAAGTGGTGTCCTCTTTCAGGTCACCTACAAAGTTGTTACTTGTTCCATTTTCTGCTTTATCTCCTTGGAGGTTATTGGCGTCATACTTGGGGGTCGCATCATTCTTGTCTTGTACTACAGGGATAGTTCCTGCGCTTGGCAAGAAACTTTTACTGTTTAGAAGATTCACATTCTGTTCATTGGAGCCAGCATTTGGGCTCATCTGTCCCCTGCTGCTGGAGCCGTAGCTAGGGGGGCCACTGTTCATAGTGACATGCATGCTACCGCTCATGCCGCTTACTATATGCGCTTTGAGCCTCCCACCGTTGCTACCTCCCATGAGAGGATAACCGTGGGCAGCGCCGAAGGGGGCCATGTTCATCTTGAGACTATTGCTCACATGGCGTACGCCTTTATTTACATTTCCAGGGGTGCCATCGTTTAGCTTATTCCCACTGGTGAGCATAACATCAGGAACACCATTGCTCACATCACCACCTATAACATTTTTCACATGATACATATTCATACTCCCATGCATGTTGCTCATATTTGAAAATGCCTTGCCAGCGCTAGAAGGAGCACTGTTGATCTGGCCACTGTTCCTCGCCATTATATTATTGAACTGACCAGGCTTATTCACACGAGTAATAAAATCTACCGCGTTTATTCTACTTAAATTATTAACATTGTTGATGTTGTGTGTGGTGCCCCCATTAGCATTACTGCTCATGTCAGGTGCCATGAGTCCATCTTTTGCAATTGCCTCATTTTTATTTTGTATTACATTGCGATAAGTAATTTGGGATAAGTTTCCCACATTGTCATCTGGCCGTCCTTTCATGTTACTAGGAAAATTTTTATAATTCACAGCAAGGAAGGGTTTCTTCAAAGAGTCATTCATGTCGTGGACTAAACTGTCACTCGTCTTCCTCATAGCAGGTACCATCGTCACATTATGCATCAATGGCTGGCTGTTCGCATTTCCATACCCATTCTTGCTCAAGCCATTGTTACTATAGAGCATATTGTGTGGGTTGTAAAACGTGTGGTTATTTAGGGCATAATTAATGGGGGATGATGTGGACATATTTTTCACAACATTATTATTTGTACTTCCCCGTGTGTTGCTCTGACTCATGGGTGTGCCATTGGATGGACTGTGACTCCTGTCCTCCATACTCCTGGCGAACCTGTTCGCATTGTTACTGGTCAGCGCGTAGCTGGGGGAATGTTCATTGCTTACACTTTTGTCATTATCTGGTGTGTTATTTCGGTAGCTGTCGTTGTTTTGGGGTGGGCGCTGACTATTCGGCTTCATCTTTACGTCTCCCTGTTGATGCCAAATGGGATATTGGTGGAGCCGTACGGCAGGGTTTTCTCGCTCTACGAGTGGCCCACCAGTTTAGAGAGCTATTATTGAATGTATGACAGTTAATTTAAATCAGCTGCCTCTGTTCTCCTCGTGGAGATGTCCTCATTTTTTTTTTTTTTTATGTTGTTGACAAAATTGAATTTTCATTGATACACCATTGTGCGATTATGTTGTCTGCATATGGGGCACGTCCCCACTTCTGTAAGCCGCGTCGTAAATCGTCACGCAAATTGTTAAACCTGTACCGCGTTGGTCACTTTCTCCGACTTTGGTGTTTTCCCCAACTTTTGCTATCACCAAACGCATGGAATTGTTCACTCACGTCAACGGGGAAAATGCCTCCTTTTTATAGCATCCTTTCCTCTTCCCATTAATGGGGGAAATAAAAGAAAAAACTGATGCAATTTGTCGTCATAAGGAGGAAATATAACTCCGTTAACATAACATTCAGTGTTCTTGACTATTCGTTACTTTTCACATTACGCAAAAAAAGAAAAGTTGGGGATATATTTATGTTGAACACGAATTGAAGAAAAAAAAAAAAAAAAAAAAAAACGTGGCAGTAA
>NW_012192613.1:197946-248789 GCF_000956335.1 Plasmodium fragile | reverse complement strand
ATTACGCAAAAAAAGAAAAGTTGGGGATATATTTAAAAAAAATATAAAATGGAAAAAAAAAAAAAAAAAAAAAAAAACGTGGCAGTAACAAAAAAAAATTAAAAGTAAAAATACCATGTCGAAATGAATGAAGAGGTAGCCATTTTGGTGACCTTACTTTTTTCTTCCTTTTTTGCATTCCCTCTTGAAGTGAAAAAATTGCATTATGCCTTCCACCCGATAGGCATTCCAAATTCGCATAATGTTGATTACGCCAGGCGTATGTAGGATAGCACATACAAACACGTGCACATTCCTCCCCAAGAATGTTTTCTACTTTGTGAAATTATTCAGAGGAATGCATGACAATTGAGGCTGCCTAATGGCAGCTAAGTCACAGCTACGTGATGATCGTCGCATACTGTCATACTTTTTCCTGCCCCTCTACAAAAATAAAAAACAAACGGATTGAGACGACCAACAGGGAAGGGGAAAAGTCGTATCCACGCAATGTAAGAAGGGGACCTCTTCTGCCTCCCCCTTTTTTTTTTGTCTTTTAAAAGTTGCCCAAGAATAGTTTCACCGTTGCACAGTAGGGAAAACGTCCAACCGCACAGTTGCTCATTTCGAACTGCGCACCTAGCCCCGCTTGGCTCATATGCAAAAATGTTAAAAAAGCAGACGAGTCTGCTTGGGAACTGACAGGTTCAACGTGATCACCACAAATGCCTTGGTGGGATCTTGAACTATATTGTATTAAATTACACCGTTCCAAAGTTAAAAAAAAAAAAAAAAGGAAAGTAGAAAAAACGAAAAATGGCGTAAAATTAATGAGGCATAAATTATATCGTACAAAGGCGCATGTACAACACGCGTAAAAGTCTTCATATATAAAAAAAAAAACTTTTTAAAATGAGCTAACATAGAACTAATATGTTTGTATTACTAGGACGAATTAAAATGAGAAAAGAAATCTCATATATATATATGCTCGATGGAAAAAAACACCTAGCATATGCAATTTTCTTCAATTCCTACACACATACAGATTTTACACGTGTTTCTGCACGCGCGTAAAGCTGTTCATACACATACATACGTGCATACAAATGTGCACATTCCCATTAACTCATCTCCCACGTAAGGTGTGGGGTGGCGGTGTGCTATTAACCACACCAGTAGAAACACGCTAAATGCGTTTGCAGGGGGGAAGCCAGGGGCCGCATTAAGCGCTGCATATACATAATATATCATACGTCTACAATCATATTTAAAAAAAATGTTCCAAAAATGTAAAAAAAAGGGAAACACAAGGTGAAAGGGGGAGAGAGAAAAGGGACGAAAATGGATGAAAACGGGCGGAATTCCTGCCCTAAAAAAAAATTAACGACCCAAGGTTGCTGCGTGAGGATTATTCAAAGACGGAACAAATTGCGGGTATTTAGGGCCTGCAAAAGGTAGGAAAAAGGGGGAAAAATGAGTATGCTATATGAAGTGTGTACATAATGATATGGGATGGGGTGACAAAGGAGCACACACAAACGGGGGTGGAAATCTATATGTAGGACGAAAAGTGCCCGAGCCACACCTCTTCGTTCCACACTAAACAAACAGAACTGTACGATTCAAGTGTGGCAAAAAAAAAAAAAAAAAACTACAGAGCACTCCACCAATTGGGCACGCCCATACAAACGCACAACAGATGATGAAGCCACTTTCACAAAAAGGGGGCTACAACTAGCGTGGGTTGTAAAGAATGAGCCCACATGCTTGTGCTCATAATTTTTTATCCGCAAGAATTGTCACTCTGTTAAGCTACTTACAAATTTTTGCTAAGAATTCTTTTAAAGACATCATCATGTGTTGGGATCTGTCCTCAATTAGGCACGCGAAAAATCTACGCAGGAGGGGAAAGGAACAAAGCACACAACAAAAATGTGATGAAGAGGCATGAAACGAAGATAAAACAGAAATGCCAAATGGCCAGTTATAACATACATATGTGGATGCAATATACGCGCAGACACTACGCTGCCTCGTGATTGTTTACTTATATTCCAGGGGGTCTCCTTGCTTTACAACTAACAGCCTCATGTAGGACGGAGTCCTTATTTTCCTCAAGGCGTTTATTATGTTCAGTATTTGCATACCAGTGGGGTTTCCGCTGGTTCCTACAGGGAGGGGAAGGGGAGAGAAAGCAAAATGGATAATATTTCGCTACTTAGCAGCATGGATAAAACTGCGCAGTGGCGTATCATCCCGTGTTCGCAATACATATGTGGCCTCCCCAATTACCTAAATGATTTTCTGCGTATTCCGAATTTAACTGTTCCAGTGACTGGACTCCGAAGACTTCGTAGATCCACTGCGGGTTGATGCTTCTGTGAAAGGGGGGAGGAAGGGAACATGGGTGTAACAGTTTACACACAAAAAAGGATACGACACAAACACGTCGTGATGGTGGTCGTGGTGCGTGAACTAGACGCAGAAGGAGGCACATAACTTACCGGCCAATCCACATAATCATGTTCTCGCCATCCTCAACAATGTAGCAACCGTCCTGAGTCATATTCTCGCAGGTCAAACTCATGGTGTCGGGAAACATCATAGCATTATTATCATCATAATTCCCGTGGTGCTTCTCCAAGTTATGTAAAGAAAACATTCTAGGGTAAAAATAGGCCTCCACAGATTCGACGGGAATATTCTGAACCCTAGACCAGTGATAGATGCGGACATCGGGTGGCACATCCCCACTGTCCCTAAAGGCAACCGATTTGAGCATTCCTAAAACGTAAATGGATAACAACCTAGCCGTTTCAGAAAGGAGCAACTGGGAAGATAATACTTGTGAGCAAAGAGTCTGAATTAAATGTCTTCCATCTGCAATTTTTCCTTTTTTACAAATATCAATAGCTTGATGAGAGAGTAAAGATACCACAACTTGTGGGTTAATAGAATCCGTTATCGTCTTAATATTCTGAGTGACGGGTAGGGCATAGGTATGTAACCTTATTCTTCTTTCCCCATTCGAATTTGTGTATAACAAGGCAGACTGCACATACACCACAGAATCTTGTACTACGTTTTCTTCCAAATCAACAATGATACTAAAACTTTGACTGGAGTGACAATTGGGTAGGGCTAATAAGTCCACTCCCCTAAATTGGAAATTTCCATACCAGTTGGTTATTTTCCATCCTCTACTTATTCTTATTCTCATTACGGACTCCCATGCAGTTTCTGTTGTCAACGCGAAGAGTAGTTCCTCCCTCAATTTGTCACTATACTGATGTACGTTAAATTGGGGGTAGTAATAAAGCGACCCTCCAGAATTTTTTACCAACGGGTAGATGGTTGCTAGGTCCATGTTGTACAAAGGGCAAGCAAACAAATCAACGGCTATCTGATATTGGGTAATGCTCTGTGCCATCTCTGTATACAAATTATTAAAGGGAGTTAACATTTCTATTTCCTTCACTTTTGAATCCACCACATTATTACTGGAACTACCTGAGCTGTAAATGTTTTTGTAACTACTGGTTTTCTCCTTTGTCTCCCTATTCACACTCACGGTCAAATCTCCAATATTTGGTGGAGAGGATAAAACAAATACAAGTTTTCCCCCCACTTTTTTTAATACCATTATTGCTGCTTTTAACGCATTGCCTGCACAACAATCGGTCAGTTTGTTGTTCCTCCACATGGTTGGTAAATTGTCTAACAATGTGTCAATCACATTTTGGCACTCATGTGCATTCACCAAAATATCTTCCGGTAAGGGGATGAAGATGTCCTGTATATCTGGAACAACCATCATTTGCGTTTGCTTCAAATTCGAATTCAGGTTGTAAAAATGGACAGTTGAATCAAATGTCATTATTCCTATTAGTGTTCTTGAGTCAAAAGGTTTTAAGCCATTCACATCACCACCGCTATTATCATTACCACTTGCGGGGCTGTTCTTTGGTAGCAGCTTCTTAATTGTACTGCATACCACATCGAGTAGACCCGAGTTAACCGACGTCACTGTTACATCAATGAGGAATAAATAAACGGGTGGCTGGGGAGGTCTGATCATGTAATCACTTGGCGCAATGAATTCCACACTGCCAGTACATAACTCTGGCCTTTGAAAAAGGTCCTTCCTCTTTCCTTTCTCATCCAGGGGAGTGAAATAAAATTGAGGAGTGTCATTCACATGGTAACACATATTACAATTCCATTTCTTCCCTCCTCCTTCAAATCTTACAAAGGGGTTAACATACGTCCTGCATTTCTTACACCTTACAACTGTGGAGTTGCCAAAATTGACGGACGCTAACTCTGGGTACCCATCTGGAATGGGGGCTAAAGGTTGTATTACGAACCCTAATGGTACATAAGCCTTCTGTTTTAGAGTCGTATTTGCTGGCATATAATTTACCGAACTTTTCACAAAATGGGAAAAGGCATTAAATTGTAAAAACTCCTGATACGAATCGTTGATTATAGGTTGCACACTATTTACATGTCCACCTCCTGTGTTGTCATACCCTAAAACATTTCCTCCTGGTTTTAACATATTGTTATTGTTCATTACTGGCATGAACTGACTTGCCACCCCTCTGTACTGACCTTGATTACTTAAATACGCATTAGGGTTACTTCCGTCTCCGTACATATTATCACTTACAGGAGGGCCACCCATGTTGCCCTTATTCATTCCGTATATTCCTGGTTGCATTGCTTGTGGTGGGTGGTAATAATTTGGGGGGTAGGCTCCTTCATTTCCTTTCACATTTCCACCACCCGTATTTGCCATGTGCGCATTACTGCCGCTGTTATTATTGTAAAAGAAGGGGCTATTCATGGGCTTGTTTACGCTGCCCGGGTTGTGACCATAATTCCCTGCATTACCACCACCACTGTTGTTGTTGTTATTGTTGTTACTGCTACTGTTGTAGTTGTTCCCCCCCCTGCTATAATCATATGGCTGCATTTTGTCTTCAAACAGGGGTATAAAAAGGTGGGGGAGAAGAAAGCAAAGTAATGGTGCCTTACAATTCCGTTTGTCTTATAAACAAATCGGCTGTTTCAACTTTTGCGCAGACAGAGCGTCAGTGGGAGAGAAATTTACAAGGAGTATGGGTCTTCATGCGCAACATGAGGCTATGTGCAAAAGGAAAGGGCCCTCCAAGGGTAGGGGATATGCACCTGTATGCTTCTAACCAGCGCACGCGTCAACATGGGCATGTGCACTTGGTTCGCTAAGTAGTTGCATTAACCAGCACAAACCAAATGCATTCTTCCCCCGTTGTATACGCCCTGCTCGATCTTCCTGTATGCATAAACACACACGCAGTAATATACTTTGCAAATATATGTTTTATTTTTTCTCTCTCTCTCTTCCGAGGCCGTTATAATAACATCCGCTAGTGCATACCTGCGTGTGGTGATTTGTGCTTAATTAGGTAATTATATATATTTTCCCCCTAACTTGGTACTATGGTTATACTGTACTTTTTTTATGTATAAGCGGTTTTTCCCCCGTATTTCATTTTTATTTATTTTTTTCTTTTATCTTCCCTTACGGCAATTCCTTTCTGGCCTTCATTAAAACCTTTTCGCGTGCTTTCCTTAATGTATCATATATAAACTATGCGCATTCACTTTTTACGAATATGCAAAAAAAAAAAAAAAAAAAAAAAAAAAAAAAAAATATTAGCACTTGCGTAAACCTTCGCGCCATTCACCAATTGCGCAATAGGCCTGTACCGATTACATGCATGTTATTATATGGCCAATGTATGGTAACTCGCATAAGCATATGCGCGCTTGGCGTAGGCCGAAAAGGCGAGGCTGCGCACTTGTCAGACGTAGCGCCACCACTGCCTTCTGGTACAGTATTGTACATGCGAACAGGTGACACAAATGTCGTTCAACTTGTGGTTGGCCGAGGTGGCACGAAAAGTACTTGTGCGCCAAGTGGATTAAACGCAGCTAGCAACTATATCACAGTACCCCCATTTTACGTCACCTCAACTCTGAACGATGGACCGCAAACTTCCTCGACACGTACATATATAAATATACATTCATGTTACATATTATACGCAGCATATTATTTTACTACATATTACGTATTATTCGTTATGTACTTGTATATTGTACAGTTCACATGCGGAGCGCAAAAACGCGTTCGCTTTTTTCGCAGCAGTTTTGTTGGGCGCCTTTTTTAATGCTGCACTTGGGGCATCACTTATATACTGCATGGCGTCGGCATATAAAAATATATTATATTATATTTATGTACGTATGTGGACGTCATGATTGTCGCAATTCCTTTGCAGGGGAAAGTAGTGGCCAGGAAAAAATAAAAAGATCATTCTGCGTTACGGCGTTTTTTTTTTTTTTTTTTTCTTTTTGTGTTGAAAATGTGCGTGTACATTACGTTTTGCGCGAAAGTTCATTGTAAAATGGACTTCAACCGATTAGCGTATACACAAATATAAGTAGGCTGTACATGTGTTATTACGTATATACATGTGCACATTTTTGCCTTATGTCCTTCGCCGCATTGTGGGGACACTTTCTTTCTCGCAGTTTCGCTCAGCTTCCTTTTGTTTTTGTTCCCACGCTGCTCCGCTTCGCGCTTGCCCGCACCCTCTCTTGGAAGGGAAGGAAAATAGCGGCAAATGTACGCAGTTATATATACAAATTTAACAACGTAAAAACGCATTTACCACGTACAACTGGTGTCCGCCTTACACGTGTGTGACATTGCTTTAAAGTGTCATCGTTTTATTTTGTCCCATTTGTTTACGTAAATTGTGTTGACACTTTTAACATACTTTGACTTAATTTCCGCTTTTATGTTCCTCTTTTTTTTTTTTTTTTTTTTTTTTTTTTTTTGCGTTTTCTTTCGCCCCCATTAATCACTTCCCTATTTGTGTTGTCGCAAAATTACACCCGCGGTGAATCAAGCGGTGAACGAAGCGCTTCATTCACAGGGTGGAGGGATAGAAAAAAAAAGAAAAGATTAAAATGGCTGTTTAACAGTTTAACCTCGAAATATGTCGCCAGTGCATCAACTGGTAGGTAATAATCAAATGGGTACATTGTGCCCTCGTGAAGGGAAAGTATACAATCGCGTTTACCCCTTGGTGTGCGTATGTAGTTCCTCCGAAGGGGTTCCCACGAAATGTCAAATAATATTTTCTCACATTTATATGTGAGTATGTGTCACGCCCGTTTCGAACCAGTGGAACCACTCCAGGTACTCTGATAATGCATCTTAAAAACGACTTGCATGTTTAAACAGCCTAGACAACATACTCCATGCAAAACCACCCCCCTTCACCAATTAAACAAAGGTGCCAATATGGCCAAAAAGTAAAAAAAAAAGTTCACTTCTATATTTGGAAAAGATGTTTAGTAGACGGCAGGGGAAAAAGCGACACATGGACAAAAGCGAAATGGGTATAATAAAAACACAAAAGACAAGGCACCAAAAGAATACCCCTATAAAGGCCGCTCCTTACGTGTCACTTGCAAAAGTACCAGGTTGAAATATGACCCATCGAAACGAGCTTTCTAAATGTGCTGTCGTATGTGCAGCGGAAAAAGGGGTTTCAATGCGTCCATCTGTACGTGTCCCTGTAAAAGCTCGAATACTCCCATGGCAAACATACCATGACATTCACACTTTTCCCCGTTGCTACAAGCGCATTGCGATCACCATATGTCATTACCCCCTAGAAGCCTCACTAGGGAACGCAACCCTTTACGTGATAATCCAGGCACATGACGCTGCAGACGGTTACAGGGTCATTCTAAAAATTGTGCCGCACTCGCAAACACGAAAAAGAAAAAAGAAACAAAAAAATTTCATTACGCTGGTATTAATTCGAATTATGACAGATCAGATGGACCAACATTTGTGACTGCGCACGGGGGGAGCCCCTAAAATTGCCATAAACACTTCTTAACCCCTTTGTGAAAGTCACTTGGGGGGTGGCATTACATTATTTGGGAAACCTGCTTACAGGATGCCTAAATGGCACCAAGTATACCCCCCTGAAAGTAGGTTTAACCTGCTTGCTACATGGCCAATTTAAGTACATCCTTTTATATATACACGCCTGCAACTGGGTCAGAACAATAAACAACGTCGGATTGACCCCCAATTTTGTGAGCACTTCATTTCATGCGTCGTCAAGGCACTCGCGGGTTTAGGAAAAAAAAAAAAAAAAAAAAAAAAAAAAAACAAATTCCATATCTATGCGTATATCCTATGTACGTTTTGTGTCCTTTTTCAGAGAAATCGCGCAACCTTCCGCTCCCTACATTGTTGCTTTAAAACTTCGTTTAACAACACTAATTGGATCGGCATGTGGCATTCAAAGCGGACCCGACTTCTAATACAGTGTTGAGGTAAACACTTTTTTTCTCAATGCTGTTAAATCGTATTCCCCAATTTGTGAAAAAATACATTTCCAAGCAGGGCACATCTCTGTACAGTTAAAAAGAAATGACTTACGTCGAGGTTCTTTTTCGCTAAAATGTAAATGTGAAGGACACCCCCCCATGCGAGTGTCGCCTTTTTCCAAAAAAAAAAGTAGAAAAATTACACGTACAGAAATTAGAGCAATAAAAATATATATACAGCCCAGCACCACGACAGCCACAGCTCTGAACAGGACGGGGAATATACTTAGCGACTTTACGGAGTGGTGGGGTCGGGTTAACCAAAATGCCGCTGAAGAACAAGTACGGGGTTTTAAAAATTGGGATAGAGTACGATTACAGTGGTGGGGACTGCCATGAGATAGACGAGTTGAGTCCAGATTTCTTCGTAACTAAGCTGTTTAAGGAAAACCAAGAACACAAAAATTTGCTAAACCTTAATGGCTGCTCCGCTTCACCATGCGCAACTTTGAACACATATAAAGTAGACCCCCTTTTTGGTGACAAATTTGAAGATAACGACATTTGGCAGAAAAATATTTATGGGCTCACGTCTGAGTGGATCGATCCAGATAATGAGAACGAGCATCTAAGCGCATACTCGCTCGATGCGCTAAACAAAGAAATGCAATGGGCCAGTTACATATCCATATCACACCTAATTATTAACCCTCCCTCTTACAACAAGTGCGATAATTATGCTAGATGCATCAACGCAAATATTCACAGCTACAATGGGGTGTCTGTCATTGTGAAAGTGCCGCTAGCAATACGGGTTGAAAGGGAGGCACTTATGAATAGCCCCCACGGCGGAGGCTCATCTTCCCCCCTGAGTAGTACCCCTGAAGGGGAAGCATCCTCCTCCTACCAAACTTTAAATGGCTGGAATTTATGGGCAAATTTTATCCCCTACTGTAAACACAATTTTTCTAATTTGAGCGTTGCTATAGAATTAGTAAATCTTCAACATGTCGATATTTATAGAATCAATTTAGATGTATGGAAATCTGAACCCGTGAAATTAATTATCATACCTCTGAGTGTATTTGCAGTTGATTCTAAGACAGGATATCCTTACCTACCCAAAAAGTTAAAAGACCTATTAGTGTACTTTTTTAGAAAAAATATCGAAATTGTCTTAACAGGAATGGGAAAAAATGAGTACCCATTTCTGAATGGCTTGAAGAAGGAAGAAACGTACAATAGCGGTCCTCTTCACTCTGATGTGCATCACCTCAAGTGTTGCATTTATTACTTAAAAAGGCTTTTCATGTCTATTGAAAATTTTGATAATGAAACCCTTTTTGATAATGCCTATTGGGACTATTTGCAAATCCCGTTGCAACCCTTGAAGGACAATTTACCTTCCCAAACTTACGAGATTTTCGAAAAGGACAAAACCAAGTATGAACAATATGAATTAGCCATTTGTAAGTACTTGGCGACGGAACTGCAAAAAGGGGGAGATAACAATGTGAAGGGGAGACACAGAGACGTTGTCATTTTTGTGGTGGGTGCAGGAAGAGGACCACTAGTAGATTGTACTTTGCAAGCCCTAGAACAAAATAAAATCTCCAAATTTCAAATTTACGCAATAGAAAAAAATGATAGTGCCATTTTAGTGTTGAAAAATAGGGCTGCCAGCAACCCCACGTGGAAAAAAGTTAACATAATACATAGCGATATGAGGTATCTCGAAATGGACAAGAACGCAGATCTAATCGTAAGTGAATTGTTAGGGTCCTTTGGAGATAATGAATTATTTCCTGAATGCTTGGATGGAATACAAAAGTATCTCCAGGACGATGGAGTGAGCATTCCGCAAAATTGTGTGTCCTATATGGAACCCATTTCTTGCTCACAAATATACCACAAAATAGCCCAAAATAATTTCACAGGATATAATGAAATATTTTACATTGTTAATATGTACTCTTATTGCAAAATTGCGAATGAGGAACCGGCAGAATGCTTCACTTTCCAAGTCCCCAACGAAAATGTCACAAAGGACAACTCACACAATAATCGTTACAAACGTCTCCACTTTACCATTAATATGGACTCCTACCTACATGGATTCTTATGCTATTTTAAAAGCCACCTCTACGACGATGTATACCTATCCATCGAGCCTAATACATACACGAAGAATTTACACAGCTGGTACCCTTTATATATTCCCATAAATCAAATTTTGTATCTACAGCAGGGGCAGACCTTGTCCATAAGTATTTGGCGCCTGACGGATAACCACAAAATTTGGTACGAGTGGTGTGTTAACGAACCGCAGGCAACGTGCATTCACAACTACAATGCGAAGCACTTTTCCATTGGTCGATGAGAGGAGAAATAATAACCTATTAGCACCATTCCGTGGCGACAGGCTCCCACAGGGGAAAAACCTCCTAAGCTTCCGCTCTTTACCGTATTGTTTTCAATTATAATTTGCTCCTGTTTGCCATTTCCTTGGCACCTGGAGCAAGCTTAATCAGTTTGCTCCTTCCCAAAAGAGTGCCTCAAATTGGGGCGCATCAACAGATGCATATCCCCCTTACTAATGTAGCCTGTCAATATGATCATATTTGAGACGATTTTTTGTTTTTTTTTTTTTTTGTTACTATGTGGGGGGTCATCAAAGCACATGCAAGAGGTTCTCCATCAGCATTTTATACAGCCCCTTCGCTGCAGCATCTGCACATGTTACGAGTTTACCCATGCCATGGCGTTCAGACTCAAAATGACAAGTAGTGTAAAACCCCATCCCAACGGGGTTTGCCCTATATACACACCAACCGGAGCACACATATATACTCCGTATCGCACGACATCCCTAAGCGTGCGCTTTACGGATGCCCCCATCGCTACATAACCCCCCTCACCCAAAACCCCTTCCCTCAATTTCTTCGTGTTTGATGTGATGTTTCCTTTTTTATTTTTGCCCTCCATCTTTTCAACTATTTCTCCTCACACGTAATTCGTACTGTTGGAATTAACAACTCAAGTGTGCCATCACGCAGATGTAGCATTTGTGAACATCCTTATTCCCACCTCGCGCATGAAAACGAACAATCTTACATTAACCCTAAGCATGAACTGAGAACACGTAACGAAAAGAAAGCTTAAAGGTCCCCCTTCATATATTTCTCTTCCTACCTAAGCACATATGGGCTTTTGTTGTGAGCGTATGCGCAATTCCCTTTGTGCATTTTTTTCAACGCGCGAAGAGCTCATACTGCAAGTGTGGCGAACATGAACAAATACGCACCTACCTGTATAAAAGATTAAAATTGTGAAATGGAAAAATGAATGACCGTTTCCCGCATGCCCGATCAACAAATTTGCAACGCTACACAAACGAGAGCGTTATAAAAATGCAGAACGGATCACCAATTTATCACGTCATCACAAAAAAAAAAAAAAAAAAAAAAGCGTGGTAGGTTTTATAATAATGGCCGCAAACGTATGTGTAATTCAAAGAGGGAATAATCTAACCGGTGTATGCAATTTTATCCCGACATATTAACAACACAAATTATTTGACCTTCCCCTTTTGTGCACTCCAGCATGTATAGTTGTTAAAGAGTTACATTTTTGTGAATTTTTTTTTTTTTTTTTTTTTTTATCACTGGATTAATGCTTTACGTATTTGTAATTTATTATTTTTATCATGCACAAATTTGCGACGCACAACTTTATGGCTTACAACTTTTCTGGAATACCACATGTGACATACCAACTAACAACGTACAAAAAATGATGCACAGCAAATGATGTACAAAAAAATGATGCACAATTAATGAAGTACTTTTAACAAATAAATATTTTATCCCTTCCTATTTGTCGTTTTACCCAATTTGTTGCTTTTCCTATTTGTTGCTTTTCCCATTTGTAGCTTTGCTCCATCTGTCGTTTTGCCCATCTGTCGATTTTCCGATTTGTTGTTTTTTCAATTTGCTGATTCGCCGATTTACCGATCTTCTAGGCTGTGACCGCTGTGAACACGTTTTTTTTTTTTTTTTCCTACCTCCGTTTTAAGTTAAGCTGTTTACAAAGCCTAGTAGTGTATAATTAAAAGAAAAGAACAGGAAACAAAAGAGTTGCACAGGATCCGCAAAAGGAACTCCACAGTAGCTTCACAAAAAAAAAAAAAAAAAAAAAAAAGGGCCACAAGAAATGGAAACGTGATTAGCCATAGTTAACACGTTACCAAAGAAGCGCAAAGGAAGCTTCATATTTATATATACATATATATGTACCTTCGTATATTATACGCCTATTTTACCTACACAATAATATTTGTTCGCCGCACATTGATCGAGCGTTGTATGAATCTGCATATATGTATTTAATTTATATAGCCGTGAAGGTACACACAGAAAAAAATTGTAGTAGCGCCTAACCGACTTTAGTTAAAAAAAAATATATATACACCTTTATGTATGTGCCTGCCCATGAATAATTTCTCTTCCAAAGTTGTTGCCGCATCAGTATTTAATTATAATTTAAAGCTTCTAAAGTTTTTTTTTTTTTTTTTTTTGTGATATCTTCTTAATCCCCAATTTTTTCTACTTTTGAATAAATTATATCATCATACCACATGTTGGCCGATTTGGTAAAAGATGAGCGACGACATGGAGAGTGGCAGAGACGACTGCGAGAATGAGAGCGACAACGAGTGCAAGGCTGGAGCGCCTGCTTCGTACTGCAATCTAGCTAATCGTTCCATACAACAAAAGGAAAAAACGCAGCACACATCGCACAGCTAAAATGTGTGCATAGGCTGTCTACCCAGCTGAGGAGATGTCCACACAAAAATCGTTACACCTTTATAAGCTGCTCACATTTGCATTGCCTTTTCCCCCTGTTACCTTTCCTTCCTGCAGGAAAACAAAATGAAATGGAATAAAAACTTCCAACCGAACAGCATATTTGTGTATAATTTTCCAAGTGAATGGAATGAAAATGACATAGAAAATGTAAGACGCGGAAATGGGGTGAACCCTAAACCCTGCATAAAGTTGTGGACTCATTGGGGCACACTGTTATGTGTGTCGCTTTACATGCAGGATTATTTTGTACATATGCATTTTTTTCCATATTCCTCCCCCCCCTTCAGAACTTTATGATTTTCGGAACCATAAACAATGTTATAATAGACAAGGATATAAACGTGTATGCCTACGTCCAATTTCACGATGGAGAGTCGTGTCAAAAGGCTATGGAAGTTATGAATGGGAAGGAAGTGAACGGAAAGGTTCTGAAGGTCACTACTAGAAAGGTGGTGGAAGAGTGCATGGACATGAATTCTACGAACATTGAAGCTTCACAGAAAAACCAGGTAAGGGGGAAAAACAAAAAAATGGACATACTTATGCGAATATGATGAGGAGATAATCTCCCCCCAAAAGCGTGAAAATAAATTCCTCCAAAAAAACACTCATTTATATTGTGCTTTTTTTTTCTTTCCGCTCCTTTTTAGCCAAATGGTGAAAGTAAAAAAACGACGCTCTTTGTTTTTTACCTGCCTCCCCATTGGAATGACCAAGATTTATTCGATGTAAGAGGGATGAATTGTTATTGTAGAGAATGGCCTTTTGGGGCAACACCAACTTCCATGCGCTTACGGCCATGTGGTATTGTACACACGTATAACTACTTTGATACTTATTCGTTCCCTTTTTTTTTCCCCCCCCCCCCCCACTTTGAAGAAATTTAAAATCTTCGGAAATTTGGAAAGCGCCACGGTCGCCAGGAAAAATGACAAAACGAGTAAAGGATACGGTTTTGTTGTTTACACGGACCCCCACAGCGCCACAATGGCCATATCAAATATGAACAAGGTGGAAGTGTACACCGGGAAACGACTCAAGGTGAGGATTCTTCCCCACTCGGGGAGATCACGCCCTGTAAAGAGGAACAGCTGGCAAAGCAAAACGACAAAAATGAACATACCAATCTTCATTCACCTTCCCGCCCCACTTTTTTTTTTTTTTTTTTAGGTGCTGTTAAAGTCTAGCTGTAACGAAAACATCAAGAAGAAAGTAAAACCCGGGTGCACCATTTTCGTTTTTTATTTACCAAATGACTGGAGTGATAAGGATTTGAAAAGGGTAAGACTTGCGCGAATGCCTAAATTGAGAATTAACAAAAAAAAGGGGGGAAAAAAACATATTAGTGTATAAAATGAATATACTTTTCACCCCATATATCAAATTATTCATGTGTCTCCTAATGTGTCCCCCTCGAAAATAATGCTCATGTGTAGCTTTCCTACACAATGTGCACCCCGCATTACTCACTCCCTTTTACTGTCTACCACCTCACTGTTATATTTGTGACGCCACCCCTTTTGTGCAGCATTTTTCGCACTACGGAAATATCTTGGGTGCAACGATAAAAAGAGAAACGAATGGAAAGAGCAGAGGATACGGCTTCATTAATTTCGAGAATCAGCAAAGTGCCATCAATGCCGTGGCCGGTATGAATGGATTCAACGCGGGAAACAAGTATTTAAAAGTCTCCATAAAAAAAGGGGAGGAACAGTAAGTATATTTAGTTGCAGAAAAATGGGGTTACCATTTCGGCAAAAAAAAAAAAAAATAAAAAAAAAAAAGGAATCGTTAGGAGGCGAACAAACATACACATTGTAAGCTGTGTAGTTCATGCCCCATTTTACAAGAAATAAATATTATATACATATATATATTTTTTTTTTTTTTCCAACCATTGCAGGTATTTGGCCCCACAGTACCTAAATATCGATCGAATGGGAAACAATGTAATTTAAAAATGCATACGAAAAAAGAAGCGTGCCGTTTTTTTTTTTTTTTTTTTTTTTTGGCGCGTGGGACGTTTGTATCTAAATGTCCCACACGTGCGTAATGTGGACAAAAGCGTCCTCTCTCCCGTGTGCTTCTATACATACATAATTGTTCTATACACGTAAATAAATGGTTACCCCCCCGTTTCTTCTCCTCCCCCAGGTGCAGTCCTACGGGTCACCACCTCCACCTCCACCACCTATGACATGCCATGGAAATGACTCACCCAACTTTGGAAACGGCGATATGTATCACATGCAGACCCCGATACCCAACACTAGATTCAGCACCAGAGTTCCACAAAACGACATGCACCAAACCTTTTTGAATTCGCAGTTTGGCCACTTCCCCTACAGCTTCTTCAAAAATAATGACCAGGCGCCATACATGCAGAGAACGTACAACAAGAATTTCAACATGGGAAAGACTTAAGCTGCTTAAGTCGCATGAAAGAGAGGAGGGTTTGTGGAGCTGATTTTTATTTAAGCATTTGTTGGGCCCGCCTCTATACCGGGCACACATTTGATGGGCGTATATTTTAAGGACTAATTTTTAAGGACTAAATTGTAAGGACTAAATTGTAACGACGAAGAATTTCTGCATGTCCATTTTTAAACGTGCCGATTTTACGCACGCGCGCGCCCTTGCATGCATCGCATGCATTTGTGTATCCACGTATACGTCCGCATATGTAGAATCTCATTGAATTAAAATGAATCACTCCAAAGTGGTGCGAATTAAAATGCCCACGAGTTCACCTTCGCGCGAGTGTCTGGCATATATTCGTTTAGCACAGCGAAATACTCACCCGCACCTACACAATATAGGTGTGCATGTCGTTCACGTATACACCCTCTCTTCGCACACAAACATACACCCTTCATCTGTGCACACACAACGAGGGTTACACATACTCCCCATGATGTACACTCCCTCACACCATCTAATTAAAGCAAACATCCCCTTAACAAAGGAACCAGGTGTGTTCTATTGTAACCCCGTACTGCATTTTTTGCACACTTTTTTTTTTTTTTTTTTTTTTTTTTTTTTTTTTTTTTTTTTTTTTTTTTGATGACTTTTAATCTTGATAATTTATATGAGGACTTCTGAAAAGAAAAGTTCGTGAAGTTTTTCATGTGGCTTTTTTAGAAATTTTTTACGGCGTTGTAGCTACTTTTACGGATGAGTTATTTGCGAAGCTATTTATGTGCCTACCAACATTTCTTTTGACTTCTGTAAAACTTCCCAAACGAACCTGCCGTATAATTCTTTATATTCTTCTACCCACCCCAAACCAAATCCGTTGGAAATTCCGCGCAGACCATGCCCAAGAAAAGTTCCCTTTACGTCATTTCGAGGCGCTTTTAATTTGTAATTGCTCCGCCATCTCTCACCCTCGCTTTATTCTTTTTCACAACGCTCGCATTGCAAGTTGTTCTGCGGACACTTATTCTGCCTTACGAGGCTGCTGAAATGGGTATGTTCCGGAATATGCACAAGTAAGCTGTGCAGCACGGATTTTGTACAGCACCTACAAAGGGGGGGTAACCCCTGTAGCAACGCTGGAAAGGAGGGGGAGGTTGAATAGAGCAGAGGCCCGTCGCCATCTCATTCCCCCTCTGACCTTTCTTATTAACGCACCTAAATCCGTGCGTGCGTGTCGCGAAAATTTAAGCATACGCAAGGTGGCCTTTATAAAACGTGGAGAATATGTAGAAGGGACATACGCATCCGTTACAGCACGGTGTGACCAAAAGGAACAAGTCACAACTCCCCTTAAGAATAATTCCCTTTAAAACGCCATTAAGCCTGTCTACCCTAACTTCGAAGTGGTTGGGGGGCACGTGAATTTGGAGACCTCCCAAAGTAAATTCCCTTTTGAAATGGTTTCCATTTTTGTGTCCAGTTATGAAATGAATGTTTGACTTAATCGAATGCATGTTTTTTTAAAAGTTTACACAACATAATATGTAGGGAACATGACGCACCCCTTTTCGCTAATAAAAGGGGGTCGAAATGGAGGAAGGCAGGCGGCAGTGCCTAAGTCAGCGCAGCGCAGGTGATAAGATATGTACGTAAATACGAGTTAAATGTGCATAGCCGCGTGGGGAAATACCCCACCGATTTGTTGCCGCCACCACCCCCGCTCTTCTGACCGGCCGGCTAATCGGGTCAGCCCGCTTCGCAAAAGCAACTTACTCGATGTGTATTTGCTTGAACTCCTGATCGACGTTGGTGGCGTAGCCATTGGCCTTCTCCTTGCTCGTAATAATGACAATATTTTTTTCAAATTCGTTAATTTTCTTCTCTAGCAAGTCGGCAAATTTGTAAAAGTCTTCTTTCGTTGTTTCCATGATTCTTTTTCTAAAGTCAATTCGATCCTGCTTTGTCTCATTTGAAATAATTCTCAAAAGGGACAGTTTGCTGAGTTCAACTCCCCTTCTAGGTTTATCAATATTACCAATGGCGTTAATAATGTACCTACGTAAATCATTTTTCGTCATGGTATCTGCCATTTTCCTTAGTCCTTGTGCAGATTCTCTAAACGTCTGAAGAGTTTTCTCCAAATTGGGATCCCTAGCTGATAAGAATACGACCGAACCGTCATATTCAATATCGGCAAAAACTCCGTAGGCACCATTTAGCCCTCTAACTGTTTCCCATAGGTATGAATTTTTCAAGGCAGCTACAATAACGATGAAACATGGGTCTAAAAATTCCTTTTCATTAAATAAAATTCCAGCCATAGAAACAGCATTTACAAATGTTGGGATGACAAAGAATTCTTTTTTCTTTTGTTCCTTTTCTATAACTTTGCTTTGTTTTATTTCTTCATTCCATCCGATGGTTTTTTCCGTTTGACTATTCTTGGCGTCATTCTCCTCAAAGTACTTAAGTAAATTCTTAAAGGACACTTTCGACTTGACAAAAAGTTCATCCAATGCAGCAGAGTCTGACGTTACGCTAATTAGTAAGTTCTTCTTTGTGAATATTTTATTTCTTATCCTATTTAAAATTTGCTCAAATTTGGAAAAATCCGATTCAGCCAATTTTAACTGTTCTTGAAGTTTGAGGTAATTTCCATACCCAAAGACTAAATCATGTGCATAGTACTTGGCATTCATTTGAGACTTGACATATTTTAACAACAAGGAATACCCTTTAGAGCTAAATACAGTTTTCATTCCATTGATTTTCCTCTTCAAAATTTCTACTATCTTTTTCTTGTTAGAAAAGTCAGAGTCTTTTATTGCTTCCAAGGCTATCTCCAGCGATTCATTACATTTATGACTTAACACATGCATTTCAAAGTTGAACAATCCATGCGCATTATACTTGCTAGTAACTTTGAGATGGTCACTAATGGAATACAACGCAACGTTCGCCATACTATTTCCTATGTTCTTTTCCCTCAAAATGACAAACTCTTCAGATGATCTCTTGTTCGTTTTATTTTCCAAGATGAGCATTTTGAATAAGTTCAGGTAACTCAGCTCCTCCAGCGTTAAATTGTCCAGACTAAAGATGAACTGCAGGTACAGGATGCCACTCGTTGGCATTTCGTAAATGAGCATTGGTATTTCTTCTTGGGAAATATGGTTCTGTTTTGTAGCTCCATTTGTGATTGCCTTATCTTGGGAACCTTTCAAAACGTACTTGTTAATCAACTGGTCCATATTTTTCTTAAGCACATCTTGGCTTGATTTGATTTGGTTATACTTGCTCATATTATCATCCTCAGAGATGGTAGTAAAGTAAGCATTCGCAGGAATTTCCAATGTTTCCTTATTCAAATCTGAAATATTTATTATGGGGAAATTATCCAAATGTTCAGGCGATTCTACTGTATTTTTGTACTTGGTTAAATTTTCAAAATCGAGAATAATATCATCTCTTTCCTTTTCTGTTAAGCTCTCAATTTTTTTTTTTAAAGTCTCCTTTTCTAAATCTTCCTGTTCCTTTCCATAATTTTCATCACCTTCCATGAGAATGACCGTCCTATGGTAATTATTTATGAAATGCTTCTCGACAAATTTTTCCAAATATTTTGGCTCATTTTTTATTTTGTCCTTAACCACATTCAAGTGTTTTTCAAATTCGAAAATGAGAAGTGGGTCCCTATTATAATTTAACCTAGACGCCATCTCAAAAATGTAATCTATACTTTTGGAAGTTTTCAGGTTTGCCTCCTTCAACACAAATTCGATATTATTTATGGAAGCCTCAACTGCAGATTTGTTGAACCCTTCATCTACCACTTTTTGTAATGCTTTCAAAACGACGTTCTCCACCTCGTAATGTATTTTGTCCAGAGGTATGTTCTTTTCATTTTTTTCTTTTATTCCTTTAAGACCGATACTGAAAATGAACTGCACGAGGCTGTCGTCCAGGCCTGTATCTATGACCGTGTTCCCCAAGCCACAATCGATTAAAGCTTTATACAAAACACTTTCCGTTGTATGAGTAAGGAGGTTGTTTATGATCAGCAGGGCGAAATAATCTTGAGGGGATTCCAAACTCAGATCTACATCCAACAGATCATTTTTCTTCGGATTTAACAACCAAGAAATGGAAACCAAATTTTCTTTTTCTTCAGAATGGTCAGCAAATTTTTTCTTCACGTAAAAGGGCCCTTTTTTATACTCCTGATAATTTACATTCTCCACAGCATCATCTCGGTACTTGCTAAAATCTAACTGATTCAAATAATCGTCAACAAAATTTAACAACTCGGTGGGATCATTCTTGCTGAAAAATATGACCTTAATCTTTTTGGGGTTATAATTCTTGTAATAGAACTCTTTAAACTCTTCGTAGGTCAAGGTAGGGATCTCTTTGGGGTCTCCACCACTGATATTCGAGTGCACATTATCTGGAAATATATTTTTCATTATAACGTAGTATAAATGTTGTAGTGGGCTGCTAAAGGATCCTTTCATTTCACTATAAACAATACCATTGTACGAAACTTTGTAATCCTTTATTTTTGGAACATCTGCATTTTTCTCTTCATCCTTCAGCTTCTCTACTTCGTAGGTCCATCCTTCCGTTTGAAAAATAAATTTATTTTCCAGTACATTCGGTTGGAACACACTATCCATGTAAACAGCCATGATGTTGAAAAAGTCTCGATTGTTCATCGACCCAGCCATGTACACAGTTCGGTCGTTAAACGTATATGCATTCAGGTGCGTATTTAATGTCCCTTTTTCCAGCAGACCCATAGAATCCTTATAATTGAAGTTTTTCGAGCCAGACAAAACGGTGTGCTCCAAAATGTGCGGAATTCCCTTCCCTGAATGTGTCAACGTTTTCACGTAAAAGGCAAAAGTCTGTTCTACATCCAATGGGTCGTTGGAACCCAATGCTATCACCTGCGTTTTCGCCTTCTTATGCTCATACACCGTGTATGTCATTTTGAACTTGTCACTAAACCTCTTCTCAATAATGTTGTAACTCTTATGTTCCGGGCACTTTTCCTGTGCCCACTCCGGGGACTTATTCATCATGGCCGTAAATGAATACAAGTTCGTCGTGCTTATAGAATAAATGAAGCTGTTCGTAAACACATTATATTTTCTTTTTTCCGCTTTGCATAATAAGCCATTAAAACAATTTGTGATGATATTTAAATACCCCAAAACTCTCATTAATTTCATTTATTAAAGAACGGTGGGTTTTTATAAAAAAAAAGAAAAAAAAAAAAAACAATTATTTTGTTTTTTTTTTTTTTCCTTTTTACAGGTAGGGGGAGGAGGAAATTTTATTTTTATGTTAAACAAAATTGTTCGCGTAAACAAATTTGTTTATTTGTTTTTATATTCACCTGGAGTTTCTTCTACATAAAAGTGATCGATGTAATATTTTATGTATCCAGTCCTCGGCCGCCGTGCAAAGAAGGAACAGGCGGCCTTCAAACCAAGGTGCGAACAAACCTACGTAAAAGGGATCCCTATCCTACACGTGCCCAGTCATGCCACTATTTTTTTTTTTTTTTTTTTTTTTTCCCGCTTAAATAGCTAACCGGGGGGTCTCAAGCGGCCATGACGACATACACGTACGCGCTTCTCCTATTCGTTTGAGTATTTTCTTGTTCCAGAAGCATACATGCGGCAGGGGGGCATACGCATATGTACTGATTATATATATTTATATGTTCAATAAGCTAGCATATAAATTTACCTGGGCTGAAGCGATTTTTTTCTCGAATTTTTAAGCGTCGACCGGGGGTTCCCTTTTTCCAACTCTTGCCGTACACCAATTTTGCCTTTGTGTTCTGCGCGTCACGCGGTAAATTGTGTTCTCTCGATTCACTCAGTTTGGTAAAACTGGTCAACTGTTCGTGTTGGTTACTGCATCAGGTTGGTTACTTCATCAGGTTAGTTACTTAATCAGGTTGGTCAAATCGTTCTTTTTTCACAAGGCGCACTTTGTTCACTTCGTTTGGTTGCAGTTCGCGTAATTTTTTCCAATTTCGTGCTGCCCACAAATTCTCTTCCGTTTGGTACACTTTTGTGTCATTTTTTTTTTTTTTATTGCATGTACATGTCACATGTTCTCAATTGTGGGATCAATATGTTTTTCAATTTCTGCATTTCGCTTCTTCACATGCGTGGAGTAACGGTCTCCTTGCGTACCTCCGATGAACGAAGTGGAAGCAAAGGTGTGCGCTTTGGAGGGAAGCACATGCCCTGAGCTCGGGACGGCGCGTAATGGTGTGCCTGCATGTGCAAGTGAACATATGTAACGGTGAACCAATGGAAGCACAAGCCCGATTGCGCGCAAACTTTTAAAAAAACATGTGCTTTCATAAAACAAGCGCACGGACCATACACATTTGGACGTACGCGTTGTAATACTTTTCACTCACACGTGTGGTCAACAGGCAACAAGTAGCGGAATGCATAGACATGCGATCGAACGCTCGCAGAGGTGGAAGCAATTCTTGACCCGCAAACGTGTGTTCATGTGATCAGTATATCGTATGACATAAGAAACTCTTCATGAACTCTTCAACGATGTTAACCATATGCTGGCACGTAAATGTGTAAAGCCCCTCTGCGTACGCTCTATAATGTGCATATTGACACATTTAAAAGAAAAAAAAACAAAGAAAGAATTTTCTTTTTATTACCCCCCTTTTTTATATCTCCCATGTGCAAGTACCTGTTACTCTTACAAAAACACTGCCTCCATACATACCATACCGTAAATTTAACGAACTTGCGCGAAAACGCAATTCGCATTGAACCGTTGAAGAGCGGCAAGCCTGGTTAACGCGGACAGAAATTACACCAGCTGCATGGCACTTCTAACCAGTAGTAACCATCAAACATCAGGCCAAATGGTAAGTGTGAACAAACGGACGAACGACCAAATGATACTCACAAAAATAATCTTACACACCGCAGTTGTGCCTACATAAGTCCGTAAGAACACATATAGTATTCCTTCAAAGGCCTACAATTTCACGCCTTTTTCACTCCAAATTATCCATTAAACGTAAATTCCCCTGTGTAAAAAAAAATTCCCCTTAATGCTTAAAGAATACACTTTTTTTTTTTTTTTTTTACGCTTTCCTTTTACGTATTTTAAACATGAACAAAATTTATCCATTTGGTAAGCACTTCTCATTTTGCGTGACCATTACACACTTTGCAATTACTTATCGGCCTTAACGTAAAGGCAATACTTCAAAACGGTCATATAATGTGCAACTTAAATAGTTAAAAAAAAAAACTCATATGTACAGGTAGGCAATTTTGTTTTTTTGAATGCAACTCTACCATGGTACCCTTCGTTTGAGTAAGTCCCTCTTCCCTTTAACCACAAATAATGACCACTTTTTTTTTTTTTTTTTTTTTTCGTCCGGAGCTTTTGCAAAGACATACGTGCGGGGTTGTCGTACACGCAGGTGTATACAAGAGAGCCCGCAGCGTTGTAACCAAGTGACCACATGTACATTATGAGCTCCACATGGAGATACAACATGGAGCGGCCAGCGTGATGCTACATATTAATATGACAGAAGCGTTTATATAACTGCTTTACAATAGGGCCTATCGCGTATTAGTGCAAGGTTGTGATATCTCCACTTTTTAACTCAACATATCTGGCGCACTTGCAGTGACAATGCGTAACCCTCTCACACATATGCACAATTGTACATTTCTTTTTAAAAGGGAACACATATATATATATATATTCCCCGGAGTTATGCAAAAAAAACAGAAATAACGCGCGATTTTGTCAAATACGAAAAAAAAAAAATGTGTAGTCCACTGTGTACCTTCCCCCTTCACATATGCGCGTAAAGGCAAATGTGGGGGAACCAGCAACGCCGTTATGCCAATGTGGCAGAAAGAGAAAAAAAAAAAAAACAAAGATATGCGCGGTCATACAATCGTACAACAGTAACGTTTTGGTAATGCGCAAGAATGGATATGCACATACGGTGAAAGGAAGCTTTCCCCCAGTTTGAAAAAAAAAAAAAAAAAAAAAAAAGCGATAATTAGACAAAGTGTACAGAATTATACGAAAATGATAATAAAAATTCTCAAAGAGAATTCGTCATTTTTCGTGAAACCCAAATTTTACTTGGCCTCATATTTTTGCTGCACTCTGTGTTCTTTAATGCTTGTGTTATTTTTTCACAAAAGAAAAAATTTCTGCCACTGTATTAAATACCCGCGGTGTATGTAGTCCAGCTTATCCCCCAACCTCAGGCCGCAGCACAGGTGTGCGCATTGGCACATTTAAACGTGTTTGTTTATCCCTGTGAAAAGCGTTTAATTTTGTTGCGCTTCTTTCTTTCATATTGGAGGGAGCTATATTATTCGTTACATTGTATTAAACAGCAGCAGCCACATATAAGTGTACACTATGCATGGAAGAATAAAGTAGGTTGTACGGTTGAAATAATAATAAAAAAAAAAAAAAAAATGCTATATTTTGAACTTCTTTTTTTTTTTTTTTCTTTTAATTAAAATGAGTAAAAAATGGTGGGGATTTTTCAAAAATTAACACTTATAAAGTTATAAGCCAAATCGCTACATATGCAACCACATCGTGTACAATCTAACAATTTTTTTTTTTTTTTTTTTTCACTTAATTCAGCATTTTTGTGTTAGCTAGGTTTTTTTAAAAACGCCAATTTTTTTTGAAACGATTCGCAAATCTCGAATGGTTTAGAAAATAGGAGCAAGGCAGCTACCAGCATCACAGCCCCCCCCAAATAAAAAAAACAAAAGAAAAAAAAAAAAATTTCAACTTGAACGCAAATTTATGTACATATTTATTAATAGGCAAAAATGTTGTTTTAAAACATATTTGCATATGTTCAATAATATCTCCTGATTGTTATGCTCTTATTTTTTTTTTTTTTGTTTAAAGAGTTATTCTAAAAGCGAACTTGTATAATATACGTATATTTATTGAGAATGAAAGAACAAAGGGACGAGGCTAGCAAAAGGAGGCCAGTAAAAAAACAAGGCCGGTCATATTTTTGTACATGATGAAAATAACGCGTACTTGTATAAATACGCGCACTGTACAAGTACAAGCGCGAGTTCAATAGATTATACAAACGCTCACACTTGTATTACAAATGCGCTCTTATATATACGCACATTTACATATACGTACATTTCCAACGTATATTCATGTGCATTTTTTTTATTTCCCCGAGAATTTTTTGCTAGCATTGCTGATGATGCCTCTCGTCCATGTTCTTCTGGCATTTCAGCAGTGTGAACTGTTTTTCCTTTTCTTTTTCATTGTCCCCATTTTTTTACATGCTTTACCGAAAGTACCTTTCGTATTTGTTTGTGTCCCCTGGCGTGAGAGTTTTAAATTCCCCACGTGGAAACTTAAGCAAAGGGTATTATGCGCAATGTGTACATAAAACGCTGAGCAGTACACAACAATGTGCACATACCAGTATGTACATACGAGCGTGTACATACTATTATGTTCGCACGGAGGTACACGTGTAAATTATATTAACACAAGGGTGTACATATGAATATGTTCCTAAGAACATATTTGTAAGCAAATGAATAAGTATCTTTATACTTCCTCTTGTACTCTTTGTTTTTTTTTTTTTTCTTCTTCTTCTTCCCTTTCTGCCACTGCCAGTTTTCCCCCTCTTTTTAAACCCATTTTCCCACGTGAAAATAAAAATTAGTAGTCCTTTTTAAGTTATTAACAGTTATCCCAATTTTATCTCACTAATGAGATGTTTTATATTGTTTCCATTCACTTTGCTTTTGAAACTTTTAAAAATAAAAATTTTGTCTTTTTTTTTTTTTTATAACATGCATATTCCTACGAATTATTGTATGTATTCATGTATGTATTTTTTTTTTTTTTTTTTTTTGCCCTATTTTTACGATTGTTATTTTATTATATTTTTTTTTAATCAAAAAATATTCTTTTTAAATAGCGTCTTTACATATGAGAAAAGAAAGAAAAATGTTTCCTTCACATGTGTATATAGAGTACCTGCATTTTTACTATCACGTTTATAGCAGTACTTATACACACCATAGTGTCCTTTGCACAAGGATAAACCGAACACCTGAGTGTGCATGTGTGTAGACCTCCTTCCCCCTCCTCCCCCCCCTTTCTACATATGTCATACCTCTACATCCGCATCTTTGATTATTTTTACTTTCTTTAATTAATTTTTTTTTTTGTGTGTAAGAAAGGTAGCCACGGTTGATATCGCTCTGCACGTGTGCGCCCATATATGGACATATGCATACATATATAAGGGCCTCAGAGGGGGGTAGTAGGAAGAGTACATATATACGCACATGTATATGTGTATATTCACATGGGCGTCGTGTGCTGGTCTAGGAAACTCCCTTCGAAACAAAACCCAGCGGAACCATGTCTTACAATGTTTACAAGACGAACATGGCTGATTGGTAAGAACATCTTGCATAACGCAGCACCATAACGCCGTGCAATAACGCACTATGACGAAACAGCAAAGCAGCCCCTCCACCCACATGGTTATAATTCCCCCCCCTTCGCAGCTTAAATAAACTAAGAGTAAATGACCTCAATAAGCTATGCAGAAAATTCATGCTTCCACAACATGGAAAGAAAGTCGCGATCGTCGAACGAATTTTAGAATACATCACGGACGTGGAGAGGGAGGAACAAATTTATGAGTTCATCTTAGCAATCAAGCCATCCATATTTGACCTAATTAATGGGAAGAGAATAAACAACGCTTTAAGCAACAGTAATATATATAATGCGCAAAACGGTGCACACAGCAGTACGCATAGTAATAATAGCAGTAGTAATAAGTACCTAAGCAGTAGTAACAATTTTTTCCTCGGCAATAGTAACAGCGCAAATAGCACTTTTCTTTGTAATAATAATGACAACCTCAATTTTGCGAACAATGGATTTCTCGCAGAAAAGAAGAGCGGCACCTCCCCCCTAGTGCGCAAGGGAACGGGTAAGTCTCTCCTCATATTGCTAGGGGACGTCGCTTTTGGTGCACATTCCTGTAGCTCGATACGAGCGTTTGCGCAATGATGTGCTCGTGTGTTTTTCCGATTTTTTTGCGCGAACTGTTGGCGGTAAGCATGCGCGCTGTATATACGATGCATTCACATCGGTGGTATCCCTTTTACATTTTTTTTTTATTTTATTCCCCCCCTGGTAGCGCTCAAAATATACCAAGAGGACAGCGACTTCTCCTCTTGCGTGTGCGGAGGCATGTCCAAAAACATAAGCAGCAAAAACGGGATAGTAAAATGCATAGAGTGCAACAGGCTACAGCACCTAAGTTGCTATGTGCAGAACCCAGGCACCAATAAAGACACGGCGAGTTACAAAATCCTGTGTGTAGTATGTCGATTGAAGGATATGGACCCCTTCTACCCAATGAAAAAAGTACTCTGGCTTAAAAGCCTTACAGTTAACACAGAAAAATTTGTAATTAATGCGTCTGATATAAAGACCTGGAAAAATGAAAATAAAGAAGTTATCATTTTCTGCATCCATTTGGATAAAAAAAATTTAAGTACAAATATTTCAATAAAACAAGAATGGCCTAAAACATTCGTTTTAAAAGTGAATGGAAATGTCATAGAAAAGGTTTTTGAACCCACATGGGAACACAAAAGGAGAGATAGCCCTTTAAAAATTACACACACATTAAAGACAGGACATAACAATATTGACATCAGTATGACGAATTATGAAACCCCGAAATTATTTGTTGTAGCTTTTTTATTATGTAAAATAGAAACGGAACAAAGCCTGATCCAACAGGTCATATCCAAAAGTGAATTAAATTTTAAAGACTCCAAAGAAAGAATAATCACCATTTTGTCTACCAAGCATGATGATGATGAAGTCATGTGCATGGAAATTAATAGAAGAATTAGTCTCAACTGTCCTTTCGCCTTAGACAGAATTGAGATACCTTGTAGAGGAATCAAATGTTCTCACATTCAATGCTTTGATTTGAAGTCCTTCATTGATGTGACAAAAAAAACCAAAGCTTTTAATAATAGGTGGAAGTGTCCTATCTGTTCTTTATTCCTGCGGCCGAAAGATTTAATTGTGGATATGTTTATTACGTACATATTGACACAGGTGCCAAGAGATATTAAGGAGGTCGAGTTAAGCAAAAGTGGAGAAATCATTTTTAATCAAAGCAACGCCAAGGGAAAGGTCGTCAAGCAGATTGACGACGTAGACACGGCAACTCTGCAGAAAAGCAGAGTGGAGATTAAGACGGAGACCAGCATGGGTAAGTGAAAAATGCATCCATTTGTTTACCACGTCTTCCATTAACGCGGCGTGGACAAATTCATCGTGGCCAACTCGGCGTGGGGAAATTTATCAATGGAAAAATGTTTGAATCCTGCACACGTGCATAACAGTTTTCACGTGCGTCTCCGTTTCCACCCCCATCCCCCTTTTTATGCAGAGAACATTAAAAAATATGAACCGGCTAACGATAACAACACATTCAACGAAAACGAAGTCATCATACTCGATTCAGATAGTGAAGATGAGGACGCCAGCATTGCTCCGCAAAATGTTAACCCGCAAAAGAATCGCAATTTTGTACAAGGTATTACCCCTTAAAAAAACCAAAAAAATAAAATAAAATATAGTCCATATCGGTAGAGTATGCATTAGTTTACGTACTAGTTTTGCAACGACAGATTAATTAAACGCACGTATGCATAAGGCATTTATGACGAAAAAACTTTTATTACAATTTGCAATGCTTATTCTTTTTTTTTTTTTTTTTCCCCCCTCCATATTGACCGCAAAATGCATCTCTTTTTAAATGTAATTTCTTTTTAGAGTTTTAAAGTTTATTAGAGCATTATCAATAAAGAGACAAAAATGTTTTATGAGATTTTCATGAAAAATGAGGAAGATATCGTTTGCATGTGTACCTGCATTGGGGCGAAGGCGTGGCTCCATATGTGTGAGTCAGCCCATGCGCATACGTATACATGTACATGTAATGTGGTACAGTGTACTTTGACCTGCATACATGTACACCCTCACGCATATGTGCATACCTACACACGTGGCTGCGTGCTGTAACGTGGAGAAAATGAACAAATAGAGGGGAACCAGGAAAAAGCGCAGGGGAAAGTGCATACTCACACGGGCGTGATGTGGAAAGCGTTGACGAATGGCAGAGAGAAAAAGACCAAACGAATGCACAAGTGAATGTTCCAACGCGACAGTGGCATCCAACAAAAAAAGAATAATAATAAACCCAAGCAATTGTAAATATTTCGCCCGTTAGAAATACAAAATTTCACCCCATTCTGCACGCTTAAAAAAAAAAAAAAAAAAGACGCCAGGAGAAAATGAAGCAGTCCGAAAGCTTTACCCGCCGTTCTTCGCCCCACTTTTACGTGTATGAATTTTTTTCCATTCCTTTTGCACAATAATAGTACATGTGAACGAATGTATATCAGGCCGCGTTGCTGCGTGTTGCCTAAGAGTGAATATGTATCTACATGTACGTCCTTTCCTGAGACCTCTTTTATCATGCCTCTTAAACGTAAATGCGTATTTTGTTATATGTAACTTTTTTTACAGCTACACTGCAATACCTATGTTACGCTATTTCCCCCCCCCCCCTCCTTCGCAACATCTCTGCAGGCCAACATGAAGTCATATGCATATCAGACAGTGATGAAGAGGAAAATTTTAATTTGACGCCACACAACAAGGACAAAAAAATAAAAGAAAAAAATACCTTTTTGCTCGAAATGAAAGATTTTGAAAACAGCAAATGTGTAAATAATTTCTTTTTAAGAAATATGAACAGCATGGAACAAAAGAACATTGTACCCAATTCGCATATGTTATTTAATGACATGGTGTTGGATGTACTAAATGATATTAATAAAATTCAGGTCAATGAAAATTTATCAACTAATGTGCAAAATTTTGATCCCATGCAAAAAGAAAATATGAACCAACTGAATCGCAGTTTTAATGAAATTACAAATGACCCTCTTTTGAGTTATTATAATAAGCCCACTTTTTTATCTAAAGACTTATATTTACTCAACACTAGTTTAGACGACCTTCGTATGAATCCGATGAGAGACGTCTCCAGTTTTGCCAATTCGATGTGTCACATGGATCAGACGGACGGTGCAGAGAAGAACGAGTTGCACATATTAGGGTTGGCCAAAAATGGGCTCCCCATAGATCCTTGTGAGGAGGAGATGAAGAGTCGTGGCGGTGATGATGGGGGAAGGTGTAACGTGGAGCACGTTGATGATAGAGGTGTCCAAACGGGTGCAAAGGAGAACACCACGAATGGTGAAAATTGTGAGGATGCCCCGCTACATGACAAACACGATAACAACAACCCCATCGGCGTGGAACACAAACGACTTCGTGACAATTCAAGTGTCAACGAAACGGACCCTACAGTATGCAATGATAAGAATCCCCTTGTCCTGAATGAAATCGGCAGTGTGGATAATAATAGTGACAATTTTTGCCTCAAAATTGAAAATAATAAAACCCTCTTTGATGGAAACAATTTGGTAACGAGCGACATAACCACTCTGAACAACTTCGAGGATGCAAGCAATCTGAGTAACCAACTGAGCAGCCAACTGCTCATCATGCTTCAGGAGCAAAACAGCCCGAGTAGCCACAACACGCAGGCAATTCCAGACACTGAAAGCAAAAGCAAAAAAAAAAAAAAAATACAAAAAAGAAGCAACACATTAGAAAGTTTAAGGAGGTACGATAGCATGTGCAGCAATTTTAACCTGTCCCTAACCAATTACAAAAACAAACGCGACAGGGCCAAGCACCTAAAGGATATGAGTAACGGTAAGAACTGCTCCAGCTACAGGTATTCCAGTTTTAGCAGCATCCGCATGATGAATAGTATGGAAAGATGTGTGAATGGTGCAAGACACTCAAAAAAAATTAACAAAAAAAATGATAATTTTAAAGAAAAAAAAAAAAAACGAAAGAAAAAAAGTAAGAAATGAGCAACACATCACGTGGCGTGTCCATTGACTGTGCGGGGAAGAATAATCAACCATCCATGTAAAGGCGAGCCGAAGAAGCAATTTTGGACCATCACCAAGCACTCGGCCAAGGGGGACGAACTCCAGCAGCATTGACGCGGTAAGATCATGGCAACGTGTATCCTTTTGATTAAGAAGGAAAAACCCACACAGTATAAATTCAAACCAATAGATGAATCACGGAAACGAATTTGTTTTGTGAACCTGTTAACTTTTCACCACGGCGTAAAAATGACGTAACTGTGGAGGGATATTAACCCACAGTCGGGCACACCACACCAGCTACTTATGAGTATACATCATCGCAAAAGGAACTGTGATGAGATTAAAGTGTCCCCGAGATTTAGGATAGGACTCCCTTGAGATATGCACCAAACTGTGCAATCGCCCCGAACATGCGGTTAGTCATACGGGAGGTCTGCATGGATTTGTTCGAGTCCCCACTGTTACACAAAAATTAGCCAACAAGAGTGTGAAAGTTTAACTCTTTACGAATAAAATTATATATATGCCTTGTGAACCTGTGCGCCCGCACATCCCAGGGTGTATACTTATGTTTATGTGCGCATGTGTTTTTTTTTTTTTTTTGTTATTAAAATGTAGAAAATGAAAATATTCCCCACTTTTGTCTGTTATGTTAAAAGTGGGGAACAAAAATATGGACCATTTTCGGCGCTCGCGAAAGTTGTATTTTTTCATTTTCATTTTTCACCTTTTCATTTGATTCACTTTTTCAATAGGGACTGTGCCCTTTGTCCCCAGTGTGTGTGCAATGTGCTCCTTCCCCTATACAATATGCGAAAGAGCACTTGCGCATATGAGTGGCGCGTCCTAAGCTTATATGAGGATTAATGGGAACACCACGACAAGCTGTGTTTGTGTCCGTTTGCTGCTTACCCGAATTATTTCATTCACCATGGAATGATTTAAAATTATCTCTTTGTACCTTTTAAAATATAATTAAATTTTTACAGTAACAGTATATAGTGTTAACGTTTTCTGCTTCCCTTTTTTTTTTTTTTTTTGTTTTTTGTTATTTTTGTACATAAAACTAGTTGTACACTTATGAAGAAATTTTGAATATTATATTAATTACCCCCTAACGTAGATGTTTAAATGCATACAAAAATGATGTGTGTGTTGTGTGCGTATCCACGCGCTTGTGCGCTAAGAGTACAGACAACGAGGAAGGAACAAGGGTACAGAGGGCAATCCTGGGAAGGGTCTAAAATTGGCTGGTCCCCCAAGCGTAGACAAACAAACAAATGAACGGAATGAAAAAAAAAAAAAATGCTTCCACATATATGCGTTATATGTACTAATGAAATATCCCCGTCTTCCCCGGTGGCACAAAAAAAAAAAAGAGTACAGTGAATTTTTTCCACCTCTTCATTGCACCGATCACCAAGCTTTCATTTATCCATGCAGTTGGATGGCCCACCTTTTGCCTTTCTCTCCCGCAGTTTTAACAAAGTTTCATAGTCGGTCGTCTTAGGGTCATAGTCCTCCTCATAGTTCTTGTCCTCTATGACATACAACTTCACATCCTTGTCGCTTATGTAGATTGTTTTGTAGTACCAAAAGTTGAGCTTCCTGAAATTGGAAAAGGGAGAGGGGAAAGGAAATTTCAGTCTTGGAAGTCCTCATGAGCGCGCTGTGAAAATGTTCCCTAGATTTGTTGCGCAAACGCGGTGCGGGCAAAATGATTGGTATTGAATCATGTCGCGGTAGCGCTCACGGTGGACACCGCAACTTACGCTTGCGGCTCGTGTTCCAGGAAAAACATCTTGAACTGCTCGGAGCAGATTATTTCGCCAGGAATTCCATTAGACTCAATCTTGTTAGCTGTAAGTACATCCAGGCCCCACATATCATACCTAATTCTGACCGACCCGATGATGCCCCCCACGCACGATCCGTAGTGCAAACCAATTCTCATATTAAAATCATGTTTATTAAACTGAATTTTTATAGTGTTGATGTTATGTAGTATCAGTTTAGCTAGCTTAAAAATGTTTAGTATTCCCTCAACAGCTTCGTGCTCATCTGTGATGGAGGAGTTCGGTTGGCTAGTGGCCACATAGGCATCCCCAATGGTGAAAAGTTTAAACAATCCCAATTTGATAGTATCCTTGTCAATCTTAGATATTAATTTTTGTAATAATTTTAGGACGTCCTTTGGAGGAACAGTTTTACTCCACCTTGTGAACCCTACAATGTCAGCAAAAAGAAAAGCAATTTTTTCATGACTATAGGTTAACTGTAAATTATCATTTTGGTATTCTTCCAAAACTTGTCTCGGTAATATCCTCGTTAAAAAGTCATGTGAAGTTTTCTCCATCCTGTTTCTTCTCCTCTTAACTAAAAATTGGGTCCTGTCTAAATATTCAGTGTACCAAAAATATAAAATGTTAATAAAAAGGATCAAAAGGATACTGGAGCATATTCTTATTTCACACAAATGTATTTTAAATAATTTTGAAAAGGAATAAATTAAAAAAACGAAAAAAAATACAAAAAAAAAAAACTTATGTTTAAATAACATATTCTTAATAAATATCAACTGCATACAAATGATCAATTCAGTTGCATCCTTCATAAAAAATAAGGATCTGACGCTAGAATTCCCAACCAAATTACTATAATGAATACACGATAGATCCATAATGATAATGCACCATGAAGACAGAAAAATATTCAAAATAAATATTGTCCACATCATTTTGCTTGAATTCTTTTTGTATTCCTTCAATTTTATCTTCAGTAATAACCATATGAATGTTATTATGAATAAATAAATACACCTTATTAGCCAAATTATTACAATGAAATCATTTCCCTTTAGTTTATGGTCATAGTACGATAACTCTATCACATTACATAAGCTTAAGATCATTTCTGATATTATAAATATTATTATTAACTTTTTCGTCAAGTCTATGTTAATTATTTCTCTGTAATACCCTCGTGTGTATTCTTCCTCCAACTCTTCATCCTTAAATTTGTAATAAAAGCTGTTAAAATTGCTCACTTTTTTTTTCCCCACATCAAGTGTAGATGTCAATTTTTTTAAAAGCTTATTTTTATTATAATTATCAAACTTGTGAGCAAAGTTTACATTTTTGTTGCTTGCAGTTATGCTTGTTTTGATCTGTTCTTCGCTCCTCTGTGGACCTCTACTGTGCAGTGCTGCCTCTCCTCTAGTCAACTCCTGCGTGCGCACATGTCGAGGGGAATGAGACGTAAGAGGCGGATTCCCTCGATCGCTCATGTCCATACTCTTAAAGTACTTTTTAAACGCCTGATTAACCTTTGTTAACACACCTCTCTTCTTTTTAACCGCGGGGCTGTAAGTGAAGAAGTGCTCCTTCTTTGCATAACTGTGAGTTCCCCCGTTCGGACCGCTGTTCGTCTCGTTAGACTTCAAAGCACAGGAGCTCTCTCCACCGAGGCCCCCCGAACTCAGACTCCTTTCATCCTTCAAGCTATAAAAGCTTATTTTTTTCTGCACCATTTTTTTCTTCTGCAATTTTGATTTTTCAACTGTTGCACTCTCCGCGGTGGGGTTTGATCCTCCTGGTGGAGTCTCCTTATGTGCATTTTCTCTCCCCCCATATCCGATCTCAACAGCGGAAGATTCTACACAGCTTGCCTGCTGAACGCTGTCAAAATTTACCTCTTTCTTCCTGAGCAAATCGTTTTCATCGAACATCGTTGGGCGCCTCCCCTTCTCCTCACGCTGCTTCACCCGCGTTCCATTTTTGCTCGATTTTTTTTTTTTTTTTTTTTTCCTTTTTGTGTGTTCTTCCTTCTCGAGTGGGGGTAGGTTGCTCCCCATGGCGGCGCCGAAAAGCACGTCCTCCCGTAACAATCTATGCCTCCTCATAAGCATCTGTCTATTTTGCTTAACGTCCCCACCACTGGACGCAGCATTTCCTCCGCTGTGCCTCGTCTGGCAGCCCGTTCTGTCTTTCTCTTGTTCCCTATCGCTAATTGGGGCCGTTCGTTTCAAGTTTTCCCCTTTCACATTTTTTACGCTCTTCCATTTGTTCCCCTCAGGAAAGGGGTCATCCCGCTTTGTGAGCAAACAACTGATGGATGGTCTCTGCAGGGGGGCATCATGCGTATACCCCCTTCCCAAGTTTTCCTGCTTCCCCATGCTGCTGCCTCCTGAGTGATGGAAACCATTCCGCGTGTCCTCACAAAAAGAGCCATTCGAAATTTTGGTATCCATGTCTGCTTCCTTCCTTTCTGCTTGGTGCTTCCAATGACGAAAAAATTGTCTACTTGTCCCACTTTTCGATCCGGCATTTTGTTCATCATCGTATGGTACTTCCCCCTCTGCGCGCAATTTTTTCTTTTTTTTCTTTTTTCCTTTTGTTGCTTTATTTTTAGGGAAGAGGAATCCCTGCCTTGGCATGTGCTGAATATCCCCTTGCAGAATGTTCCTCTTTTTCCTGTATATTTTGGTAAACAGGTCGTCAAAATTTATGTGCCCTTTACTCTGCCTTAATTTTTTATCATACAAGTAGAACTCCGATTCTGTGGAGTAGTCCCAGTTGGATGAAAAGCTTCCATTCAAAAAATTGTAGGACACCCCCTCTTCATGTGTGGCTTTCCGTCTACCCCTCCGTTCCTCCCTCCTTCTCCTGCTCTTCTTCTCCCCCTTTTTAAACTCATTAGACTGTTTAAGTATATCTCCAAGATAAAAATGGGGCGCGTAAAATTTTTTTTGGTAATTTCTTCTCTCCTTTATGTAGTTCTTTATGACCCCATCTGGTGTATCAAATTGGTGCATACAATTGGAGGAAGCTTTTTTCACACAGGCTTTACTCCTCCTCACTTGTTTGGTACTTTCCACCTGGTGTTCATGTTCTACATAAGGGGATGTAAAAAAATCATCCGACTCCTTTGTCCCGCCAACAATTTCCTCTCCTACACCTACTGGCGATTCAAAGTAGAATAGATTTTTCCTTCGTACACTGTCTGCTAATTTTAGTTTATCCAAACTAAGGTATTTGGACTTGCCATCATTAAACGCTCTGAAGTAGGTAGGGAAGTCATTACTTTTCATACTATCACTTGCGTTGTCTGCTTTGTTATAATAATACCTGTTGTTGTTGCTGCAAGAATCGCTTCCCCTCTCGTACACATCCAGTATCTCTTCAATTAGTGTACTTTGGGCATTAATTTGGTGTGGACTTTCTCTGGGCCGCCCTTCCTCCTTCGTCTTTTTTTTCGAGTGCGATTTTGCCCCTGCATCCTGCATGGCGAGATCATCCGTCCGGGGGGTCTCCGCCTTCTGGGAGGTTTGCGCCTCGCCCCGCCTCTCCATGTGTGCAACTTCCGCTATGCCCTTCTCCATTTGTGCACCTTCGACCGTGTCGTCCCCCCTCCCAAACAGAGTGGAGCTTGAGAAGCCCACATCCGAGGGCTCCTCGACCTTCTTGACGTCGTCCAAAATGTCGACCAACAGGTAGGTTCTCATTTCCCCCTTCCCCTTGATAAACACCTTGCGCTCCTTCCACACCAGTGACGTATCGTCCTCCAGATATTTATACGTATCGTAGGAGACATGAATATGGTCCGTAAGCGCAGTGGATTTCATTCTAGACGCTGTGTTGACTGTGTCTCCAAAGAGTGAGTACTGCGGTTTGACCGACCCGATGACGCCGCTGATGGCCTTTCCCGTGTGTATACCAATACGTAAGCTAATATTTTTGTGGGTGTACTTATCATAGTGGGCATCCTCACCGCTGTGCATTGGGAGCGTATGACTGCTGCTATGCCCCACGTTGTCATTACCCACATTGTCACTGTCTACCTTGTTGCTCCCCCCAGCCAGCACCTTATAAGAAATGTAATACTTGGCGCTGAGTTGCGCGATGGCAAGCTTAATGGCACACCTGGTGTCATATTTAATTTTGTGTACACAGTCATTCAGCTTCTCGCTGAGCCCCGAGGCAGCCAGGTAAGATTCAAATACAGTCTCGATCTTAATGCAATTAAAATATTTTATACACTTGTCAAAATATAGGTATAAATTGTCCAGAGTTTCTACAAGGGCATGTGGCTCAAGTGTCGAAACCATACTTTGAAAATCATCAATGTCGCAAAATATTACTGATATGATTCCTCTGTCCTCTCCAGATATATTTTTACCAACCATTATCCCATCCGCCTTGGGGTCACTTATCAGGAGGTACTCCACCAAAAAGCTCGGGAGCATGGTGTGCAGTATTTCAATCTGTTTGGTTAAATTAACCTTCTGTTTATATCTGAAGAGGAATTTCTTTTTGAGGTAATAAATTTCATAATATTTCATCGAAAGGCAAATGAAGGTAAAGCTTAGTATGCAAATGAGGAACGTTACTATCTGTTGTTTGCATAGACATGAAATATTAACCTCCTCCAAATGCTGCAAACTGAGATACGGATTTTCACAAAACTTGGTACACATGGAACCCAATTTTTTATTCTTCTCGTAGTACACCCAGGAAGTTAATACCAACACAATGGCGCATATTATTATCCCTTCTAATATTTTGAACGAAAGAAAAAAAATGTACGAAACGGTAAAGGAGTAGGCTATCAACATGTTTATGATGTCGTTGCTTACATTGTCATACAGCTCAAAGATGAATCCCAACAGGAGTATCAATTTTCCAATAAAAAAGAACAGAGTCGAGTTGGACCTGTTCCTTAGCCTTATATAAATCATCCACACCGTCGCCAGGAAGTAGTACAAGATTAAAAAATACGTCAAAGCGTTCAACGAAAATGTTAAACTCTTCGTTTGCTTGGAAACAAGCGCTTGCACAAAAAATACTATAAAAAATATGGCAAATAAAACAATTCCTATCGTCCTCAGTTTTAACTTGGTTCTCTTTTCATATGTCTTATACTCTAAGTTTAACTGCTGATTTCGGTACTTTATATTTATACCTATAACTTTTCTGAAGGTCTCGTAGATGAATTTCGTTTTCTTCGTCCTGTTGTAGTACGCGTTGTTGTTGTCTTTTATGCAATACTGCTTTGGCGTCGGGATGAATTTTTTGAACTTTGCATTCGCATCCAGGTTCAATGGACCATGCGCTACTTCCTTTACATTACCACTTGTTCTACCCTCTGTTGTGTTTTCCCTTGAGGATCCTTTCTTGTCTCTCTTCAGTATCTTCTCCCGGAAGTAGTCTGTTATGTCGGGGTAAATTCTGCAAAGGTTGGGTAGGTGTATCGGAAGGAATGACGGAACGAAAAAAAAAAAAAAAAAAAAAAAAAAAGATGGGTGAGCTCTCCTAATAATGATCACACAGGGCAGCTAACTCCATCCCTAGCGAACATGATGAACCGTGTGTGAAGGAACGCACCTGTTGTTGATAAACTTCGCCGCCTTGTCAATAAAAAAGTTTATATACAAAATCGGAAGAAGAGACAGCCAAAAGTATGTGTCCTCCGTGTGGAACAGACTCAATTCACACGTCCCTATTTTCAAACAATCAATTAAGGTGTACACATTTACGTATATAAATAGGAAGCAGATAATCAGAACTGCCAAGATGAAGAAGTACAAGTGCCATGTTCTGGAGAGCAGCAAAATTTTCTCCGATGTGATAAAAAAATTTAGGATGAATATGTGGAAGGTGAATGCTCTATGTGTTATCAGGGGGAAGACATGCACCCTCAGGATGTAATACGAGATAAGCGAAATCAGCATGGCTTCCACGATGGTTAAAATGATTATCGTGTTGTTTAGGATGTACTTTCTTCTAGCCTATTAAAAACAGAAAGGGGGGGCGACGGAGGGTGTAATCAATTGGCACTGATTTTGTGTGCATATCTCGCGTAGTTTATACTGCTCATAAAGCAAACGACGCTGAATGCCTACAACATGTTCGCTACATGCACAGTGGAACCCTACAGATTGATAGATGTAGGGGACGCTCCTGATAAACTTGTAGGGCAAATCTATTTCATAGGCAGAAAATGCTATAATGAGCAAATAATGAAAAACGGCAAAGGTCGTTTGGGTGTACAAAATGGACGATGTGGAAGACCCGGAGAAGAAATTATCAAAGTTGTGGAAAAAGTACAGCGAGACTATCGTAATTTTCAGGTATATTATCCAAAGGAAGGACCGGCTGCAGGGGGGGAAGACAATATATGAAGCGCCGCGAACGGGTACTAAAGAAAAACAAGGTTTACACCATCACTTTTAACCAACTCAAATGTGCCCTTAGATGAACCCGCTCATTGTCCCCCCTTGTTTTATGGTGGAGAGAACTCTTTCTTTTAATTACCTCAGGGAAATTTTGTTCAGCCGTCCCAATATAAGCAGGTCGATAATGTACCTAAACTCCTGCAGTACGTAATCCGATATGCTATATAGCACACTGACCTGCTCGTTCAAACTTAGACACACACTGATTGTGGTATTCTTCAATAGGTAGGCGTCATTTAGGGTCGACCCCACCCCTAGGATGGTCAACCGGGGGGTAGTTAGGGAGAGCACTTTTTTTATAATTCTTCCCTTGGTCTCATTGTCCATCTTGCAAAATAAAACGACCGTAGCTCGCATGGCTATGCAAAGGAACATTTTCTGCAGTGTGTTTTTATAATTGGTATGGGGGGGGGGGGGAAGGGGTAGAGGGGTGGCAAATGAGTCTACAACAGTCATCGTGCATGAATATGTATACGGAGGATATTTCCCCATTTTTAGGTCACCCACACCATCATCAACGAAATGTAGAGAGGGGCACGTGCCCGTCACACGCAGAGATGGACTCACCATGGCATACGCACTGCTCATTATATTTTTTATACTAGCGTCGTTTATTACAATGGCGTAAGATGTAGAGTTGAGCTTATCCAGCGAGAGGGTAAAATTGTTGAAGAGCACATTGGCCATATTATCCATGCTGTCCACACGTTCCTCCTTCTCAATGTGATTGGCGCTGTTCGCACTGTCCGTGTGGTCACCATTGTGCATGTGGCCTCCCCCTTCATCCTCTTGTGCATTAAAAAAGTTAATTACAAATAGGTTGGAATTGGAGGCAATCAAATTACACTCTAGTGCTGTCAGGTAAGTGTCCTTGGGATACTCATTTGTAAATATCCACGAGCGAATATCAAATTTAGCCAAATCGAGAAAAGTTTCCTCTACCCCTTCTCTCAAGTCGTTCTTCAATCCAATCATGCCAACTACTTCCAAATTGTTTAGAAGAAATATTTTCATTAAATCGTACAGCCTAAAGGACAACCTGCTATTCTTACCATTCCGGATGCTTTTCAAAAGGAGATATTTTCCAATGTCCTCATTTTTAATCACCTTTTTGCAGATCAGAATAACCTTCAAATAATTCATAGTATACATTTTTATAATTTTTTTTATTTTGTTTATATCATTTTTGGCTAGCGATAAGTAGGGAAGAATATTGAAGTCATAACCACGGACGTAGAGGATATCATGGTCTAACTCCTTTGTGTCTTTTAAAATACACATGGAGAATTTATTGCTCTTCAAAAAATCGTGAAAACATATCAAATGGTATTCTTGGCATTCGTTTTTTAAATTATAAAAAAATAATCTGTTCTTGTAACAGTACACATCATAGCCTATATTTTTCACAATATTGTATAAGCATATATCTTCATATTCGATTGTATGGAAATTTTCTTCATCGGTTTTTTCTGCATGTTTATCATTTTTCTCATTTTCCATTTCATTATTGTTTTCTTTTTCATACTTGACATATGCGTCACTGTAACTTTCACTTTTATATTCCTTCATGCCCATGTCTAAACACTTCTCGTTGTAGATAATGACCCGGTTGCATCCGCATATTCCCAAAACGAACTCTTCTATTTTGTCAGCCTGGTCCTCTCCCCTCTGCGCGTCTTCTATCACCTCTTTGCAGTTGTAGTTGTTTTTGAAATTCTCGTAAAATTCTGCTCTCAGGGGTGAAGTGAACGGAGGGGGGTGAAAAAATGGTTTTTTTTTTAGTAGAGTTGCACGAATAGGAGAACACTGTATTAAAGAGGAGGCACCTTCTCTCCGTACAAATGCACACATGTAAGCATTCGTATACATATATACATCTGCCGTACGGTTGTAGCCCCCATTTAGTTTAGACTTTATGAACGGCGTCAGCTTGACGTTCTTGTTCAAAATCTCCTCATTCAAGTAAGTCCTATATCTCTCCCTCAACACCTTCGACAAGTCATCCACGAACGGGTTGTAAATCGGAGAAATACTGTTCTGGAATATTTTCAGGAAAAGCCCCAAATCTCTTGAGGGGAAGAGCACGTTCTCGGGGTCTTTGAAAATTCTTTCGTCCAGGTTTAAAAGCTCGGCCACGTTCCTTCTAAAGAATCGAGCAAGGAACATAAATGCATGTATATATGTATGTATGTGTGTGTGAAATCGGAATCAATTGGCGAGACCAAGCACCAGAGTGAGCTACTAGCGCGCATAAATTGGGAGTCACCCCCATGGAGGGTGAACCCATATGAGTTGATCGCGTTTTCTTATTGTTGCTGAAACGCGCTCTTTTTCCCATTATCCCTTTTTTTATCATCTTTTGGCTTATTTTCCCCCCCATGCGTACCTTTCACCGTCGAGGATGTTCAACGTGGGCAAGCGAAACTCCCGGCGCGAATAGACAAAGTCGCATTTGGCATACACAACGTTGTTCACAGCGCACGATACAAACAGTTCCTTTTTCTTCACAAGAATTCCATTTCGAGCTGTTGCCAGCAGATCCACAGCTCCTAACGTATCATTCTTGTTTTTATTAAAAACTTTGGGCTTCTCACCGTGTGGCCCTTCCTTCATTCGCAGGTCGTTTTCTATAAACGGGTGATGCCAGCGAAGGGTTAGAACATAATTCATTTTTGCCTTCATACACACACAGTGTGACACATTTTTGCGCTATGCATGTGGAAGATTTGCTTTGTAAATAAGCCCACGCACAAAGCCTCTATTTTCTCCCATGCTAGACGCACCTATTTTCAAACTCTGAATGATATATATAAGGCTCTTCTCCGAGTAAATCATAATCGGCAGCACCAAAATGTATAGGCCAATGAAGTCCTCCAAAACGGTTAAGAAGGTATCATGCGTCTTCTGGTGAGACCAACGTGTGCCATACAACGTCAACTTTATTATAATACTCAAGAGGACAAAAAAGAAATACATGAAGATTAAGTAGTACACTACGTTGTTCATTTTTATACAGAATGTTCTACTCTCTTCTGTTTTTTGAGGAATATTTAAATTTTTTTTTGTGTCAGCTCCGGTGTACACGACCACTGCGTCTATGTATTCTGCCCCTTTCAGGATGGATGCTTAAGGGAAAAAAAAAAAAAAAAGAGCAGTCAGTATGTAAATTGGGGTTGTTACAGTAGGTTTACTGCTAAAGGGCAGAAATGGGCCGTTAATGTCATTTTTTTTTCTTTTTTTCTCTCCCTTTTTATGGTGTTCCTTCCTTACATTGGAGAGCGAAGTTCTCGTAGCTTAGCATTAACGACCTCGGGTGTTTGTCTAACTTGAAATTCCCCTGAAAACAAAATATATTCTTGTTAGGCAGTTCGCATCTAATGAACCCATTAATTTCTGACAGCATTTTTAGGTAGTCCCTGTCGACTAGGTTGGGGGGAAAGTGTCGTTTATGAAATCTTTTAAACCATGTTTAAAACGCGTTCACCATTGCAAAAGTATATATAATCACACAAGGGAAAAGAAGCCTTTGCAGATGAATGTATGCGCTCGTACTTTTGTACTTATCCACTGGGTACTTGATGCTCTTCCTAAACAATCCGTCAATTTTAAATGAATCGACCATAGCATTCAAATTGTTCTTAACGTAAAGGATGACGGCATCTGCTGGAAATTCGTCTCCTTGGAACACCCGAATAATGTCTCCCACTTTTATGTCTTTGGTTGTGACCTGAACAGGGGGGGGCATTTGTTGCCACACATATTGTTACATCATATGTGGAGAAGAAGTGTCGTTATAATTGGAGAGTTGGTAGTTTTCCCGAGTGATCGATGTTGTCATGCGTGACCGCTGGATGGACTACCCACATCCCCTGGGTACCTTTTCAAAGTGAGACATCTTGGGCACTATCCTGAGGTAGCACTGTGAATTCGCATCCTTTATATCCTTCAGATGCTTCAGCTCGTACAGCGTTTCCGTGACTACCAAAATGGCAATGTTTAGAAACATAGAAATGGCCGTATCCATAAAAATATACTTTTTCGTTATCCCTTGGCTAATTTCTGAAAATACATAAACGGTTAGGAAGAGCGAGTATACAATGACGGCGTCTAGCGATATCAGTCTTCGTATAAAATTGTATAGCTGCACATGGGAGTGAAAAAAAAAAAAAAATTACCAATACATAGAAGCATTTTTAATATGGTAACATTTCGTTGAAAAAGAGAAAAGTGAAGAATCGCACAAAAGCTCGCATGCACATATGTATATTTAAATGAGAATGGTATAAGTTTGGGAAAAAAAAAAAAAAAAAAGTTCTCACAGAGAAATTATATATTCGAAAATAATTTCTACAGAATTTTTGCATGTCGTCTTCCGATGTTGGGTTGATAACAACTTTTCTGTAAATGTTGTTGCCTGTCCCTATGTCTTTTCGTTTTCCGTCTAAATGCTGCGAACCCGCGGGGGAAAGGAGGGGAATGCGCACATGTTTTGAGGTTAAAAAAGGGCGCGCACCGCGAGGGGGAAGTGTACCTTTCTTGTTTGCACCTATTGAAGCAAGCTGTGCCTTCGTTGCAAAGATGCGTTACGTTGTTTCCACCCTGCTTATACACCACATTCCCCTGCTCACCATTAGCGTCAAAGCCTCCGTCTTCATCCTGTTTGTGCTCTTCATTTTGCCTCTCTTAAATGTCAGGAAAGATCAATTTGACGAGTAAAGCGTTCACACTGTTCGAATTTACGCACATATCGACGGATGACAAGTAAGAAGAAATGTCACATAGGCGTTGCACACCGTCGTGCGTGTTTTTTTTTTTTTATTTTCTTAAATGAGTAAAATTGTGATAGACGACATGGAAGGATAATGTGGCCGCTCATCTATCACGCACATGCAGTCCATATATTTTTTTTTTATCTTTTCTGTGCAGTAGTGTAATTTTTTTTTTTTTTTTAATGACCCTGCAGACATGTGTATACATACCAAATAGGTACACGCAAAACCGTCAGGAGGTGGTGCAACGCTTTTTTTTTTTTTTTTTTTTTTTCCCCACATTGTATATAGCCGAAAAGAACTAAATGATTTTACAAAAACGTAACTGTCACCAAGCAAAATCAGCACACTTCAATGGAACAAAAAGATGCCACAAATTAGAGAGTAACACACTTTATTCCCAATTTGCTCATACTGCAATACCGTGTTCTATTTGTGTTATCCTCGGTCAAAAGCATTTATCCTTATCAGCAGTGGAATTTATAACTAATTTCATGGCCACAGCGAGAAATAATTTTCACCAAAGTCATGTTAAATAGACATGCGCTTGATTAGCTCCTCTGATGCTACGTCAGAAACGGAGCTGTGGGATTGGCAGAAAAAAAAGAGAAAAGGCAGAAAAAGCCGTTGTAACCACACAAGTTTTGTGAATTGTCACCAAAGTGTATACACCCCGCTTATACACCGCTCGTGTACGTAGAATTAAGAAATTATTTTAAAGAATTATCCACCTTGTGGTTGCTCACTTTTAATTTAAAGACCCACTTTTTTTATATTCACGCACGGTACAAATTAATAAGCAAAAACAGGGGTACGTATAACTGTGGACAATACACAGTTTTTCACATTTTAATTACAAACCAATTTGGAGTTTTTGCAAATGTAAACCTGGGCAGGTGGCCTAATCTGTGCACTTATGCAACGACGGTGCTCCATGAAGTAGCACAAGGTATACGTTACATTTTATGATAACGCAATGAGCACAAAAAAAAAAAAAAAAAAAAAAAAAAAAATCCAAAAAGTTACTCACCATGTAACTCTTTCAACATGCTTATTCTCCCGGAATAAAACCCAGAGAAGTACCAGGACATAAGATATTTGATCAGCTCTTGCAAATCTTTATTTTGGTTGGTAGTGTCCTGTTCATTGGTGGGATTTACAACATTTAATTTTCTCATAATAAAATTATCAAAATGGTTATTTATAAAGTTATTTTCTTTTTCAAATGTACCTTCATCTATGCACAGGAGTTGCGACTCTAGGAATATGTTTAGAGTACCACTACTTTTTTTTTTATGTTTCACGTACACATCACTTATTTCTTTATTGTATTTCCTGAAGGTATCATTGAACGGGATTGGCGGAGGCTCCAGGAGACCCCTGATTACTTCACTGTTCATGTTAATGTCCTTCTGACATGGTAGCTCATTCGTGTACCCGTTGGCATACCCACTGGCGTATTCGTCCGCATGGACATAGTTGCGTCTTACCAACTCGTCATTGGCACTGCTAGCAAAATCCTCCTTTTCGAAATCAAAATTCATTTTGTCAACGTCAATATAGCGCCTTTTTCTTTTATGCCTCCTATTTTCTTTGCTCTCCCTATTGTCACCCTCGTGGGGATCCTTGCCTAGCCCGTCTGCACACATCTCCAAATTTGACTGTTCACGCGGGCCGTTTAAAAGGACTTCACCATAGTTATTCCCGTTGATGCTGTCGCCTGCATTATTGCCACTTGCGTTCATGAATTCCACACCATCGTCCGATATATTCCAGTCGCCTCCTTCCTCATGGGAACTCCCTCCTGGAATATTCTTTTCTATATAATTGTTTAATTCCTCATTCTTGCACTTTATGAAATGTTCATTGTCGGCCTCCCCACCAAGTGTACACTGTAAAATATTCTTTATACAAGTGGGTATGATAGTTTCATCATTTAAAGTGCACTCTGCTGTGTGTTCCTCCTTTTTGTGTTCCTTCAGGTCGCTGTTATTTTCATTATGCCCATTCATTTTAGCTACCTGCAGTTGAATGGCGCATTATGTTTCTCTCAAATGCTTCTTTGGCTGTTATTTTTCTGGCATTTTGCCTCTCATGAAAAGGCCAGTATGTTTGCTATTTATGTGTTGGAATAAATGCTTTCGAACTGTTCCCGTCGGTTGCGCGTTCGGCTTGAACTACTGCGACTGATCTTTGTTGACTCCTTTTTTTTTTCTTCTTCCGTGAGAATCAGCCTAAAGAGGGGTGTAGATAAATTTCCTTTTTTTTTCCCGCACCTTTAAAGCACGTCGCTGGATTTTTTTTTTTTTGAGAAAAAAAAGAATAGAAGAATTAGCAAACATGCAAACCTTCCCCTCGAATGGACAAATTGACACTACAGAGTTGAAATAAATATGGCACCATAAAATGGTAAACAAAACCATTCTGTGTTGTGCAATGCCATCAGCTTGTGTGCCTCACCTTTTGCATGTATATGTTTTCCCATCTTTAACATACTAATGGGACGGGGGAAAAAAAAAAAGTCTACATGTTTTGATGAGAGGCGACAACAACTCCTTAGCCCATTGTAAAATTTTAAAATTTAAAGTAACTAGGCCGATCAATTTATTCCTCTGTAACAATAACAAATGATTGATTTCATAATGTTAAGAGGAAAAAATAAACCTTTTTTGATGTGAGGGAAAAGGTCCAGTTTTTTTGCAATATTACACAAATAAATCGCACCACTGTGTAAAGTTTACGTGCAGGACATGAGGACACTTTTTTTGGTGATGACTCTATTAGCAAACCCTATTGATAACCCTGCGAAGAGCGCACATTTTTTTTTTCTTTTTTTTTCCTTTCCCCCAAAGTTGCTACAGCTAATGAGAAGAATATGCCAAATGTTATTATAAAATGTGTCCTCCTTTTTTATGTCCTTTATTGCCTCTCCTTTATTGTAACTACAACCTGCCAGTTAAGCCATAATGGAAGAACATTAAAAAACTGGTTTAGCCAATTTAATGATGGAATTTTTTCACCTGAACAGGTCATAAAACTAAAAAAAAAAAAAAGAAAAAACTCACCAACTTTTGGCTGTTCATTTGATAAGCAAAAAAAAAAGGCTACTTTCGAATGCGTCAGGAGACAACTGCTTAAATGTAGTGGGAAATTATTTAACACATGGAGTGATCACTTGTCTATAATACATCCAAATGGAAAATTAAAAAGAGAACAAATTTATAATGAGGCAGAACATTATATAGTAACAAAAAAGGGAATAAATGAAAAGTTGAACTACATCGATTTGTCATCATTCAGTACGTACTGCTCATTTTACAAATTGTATGTGCGCGACCTGGTACACTTTAGTGGAAATACGGGGGCACATAATGGTACCTCTATCGCGAAGACAATTATTAAAAGATATTTTGTCAAAACAGACCATTTGAATAGCGATCCTCTGGAGGAAAATAGCTGTATTTTCATTTCAGGTGCAAAAAAGGAAAGCCTAAAAGGGAAAAATGAAAACCCACCGTACAGTAAAATTTACAACACGGTAGCAAACATAATACATTATTACTACATTCTCTTTATAAACAAAATACTGGACCACACTTTCTTCTTTGTATTTAGCGAGGGCCATAAGAAAGAAAGCGCTACACATAGCACCAGTAATAGTTATATAATTTATAAAAATGAAGTTATATACCCATTTCGGAATGGCGGAAGGAGCTATGGAGGGGTTCCTTTCCAGGACTACATCCATTATGATGACCTACAAGATTTTTACGTAATCGAAATTTGCCACTGTTTCAACGGGATTACATACAGACAGAATATGTACCGTTTGTTGAAGAGGTTGTGTAGGCTATATTTTAATGTCGAACTGGTTCCTTACATTTATCAGTTACCCCCCGTGTTTTATTACGTCCTAATCATCCTTATCTGCTCCTTAACCTTTTCCTACATTTTTTACAAAATTTTTCTCAAGTACAAGAATTGCTTTTGATATGGCGTACGGAGGCAACCATCCGAAGGTAAGCACATGGGCGACATAAAACATTTGAACATTGGCAAAGGCGAATACAAAAACATCCAAACCATTACAATGCGTCCTATTGTGTTAATACCTCTATATGTTCACGTGGTTAACGCAGCTATGCGTACAACTTCGTCCGACACCAACCACAAAATTTTTTATCCGTTGGCATTTCCCCCCCACTGGGCGTAATGCTCAGGCACGTGTAAAAACACCTCCATGGCACGCACGTACGTTCGTGTCAATTTTCCCAATTCATTGTAAACTTGGACTTGTAACTAATCTACAAGGTAAAAACGTTTTTCTTTTTTTCGTAAAAAAGCCAAGCACAAACAATTTACACATGTGAAATATATCCGTATAATGTAAAAAACAAAAAAAAGAAGAAAAAAAAAAAAGTTTACGTTAATTGTGCATTTTAATGATGTATTGTTTGAAAAGGCATTCCTTTTCTTACGCAATTGCTTAACTTCATAATTTGATTAGGGTTGAATTTTTTTTAAAAATATTTTTAAGGAAATGTTTTCCATTTCGACCTCCCACTGTTCAGTGCATATTTATTTTTTAACCTGTTTGTCGTCGCGCAGCCTTTACAATCTTTAACGAAACTTGCGTTCGTTTCACTCCTGGAAATACGTGTTACATTTTCGCGATCAATGTACCCATGTGATGTCATCATTATTGCTTTTTTTTTTTTTTTTTTTAATTCGCTCATCCCTTATCACCATTTGCTTCTTCATCACACGGTATGCAGCATGGGGAGCGTAACAAAAAGGGATGCTTTTTGATGGACTTTTCCCTTCTAACCCAGTTGTGCTTGTAGTTGTGTTTGAGTGAATAGAACATCACCCAAACCTCATCCTGTGTTGCGACATAAGCGTAGAAAAAATATTATCACAAAAAAGGAGCACTTAACCCATCATGCGTCAACTAGCTTAAGCAACGCATAGCTGAGAGTTCGCGACTAAGCTATTTGAACACTCGAATTGTTTTTACATATATCAAGAAAAACTGACATAAGAACAGAAAAAAAAAAGCTAGTAAAAATGGATGCGCTAATGCTGGACGAAAAAATACGCATGTATGCGCTTGTGCCAATTTTCATAATTGTTGTTTTGGTCTGTATAATAAAAAGCAACCTGGGCCAAATGGTCAGACCTACCCTCAAGGCGGATGTTGAGAAACTGAGGCAAAAGTAAGTAAAAGAGAGTAGAATGAGACAAAAAAAAAAAATTGTCATTTCATCGATTGTGTTTTTTTTTTGGCGCATATGCTGCTGTGGTGTGTCATAATTTATACAGACAAACTTTTGCGTTCCTACGTGTACCTGCACACTGCCACGTTGTAGTTGGCATGAGCACAAATTGAGTAAATGTACAGTACATATAAATAGAGACGCATTTTTCCCCCCTCCCCCCTTGTATTTTTTTACAAAGTAATTTCCTAACTAGGTACACCCAGCTGAAAACGAATCATGGATTTATTTGCCCTGTAGCGTTCTTAAGTAGAAAATATTTTTTCAACAAACCGCAAGGTGGCTTCTTCAATGATTTGCCCGAACAAGTTAATCCGTTTGATGCGCTCTTAAAGCAAGATCCGTCGGACCTGTTTGGAATGATGAAGAACCAAATCCCCTTTTTGGTGTTACAGTTGGGTCTAGGGTTTTTAATCAATCTCTTCTTTTCTGGCTACTTAGTGGGTATGCTTCGATAGGCGACACTCTGCTGCGCATGTGATCAGGTGTTCAACTGGGCACGCAACACACACGACACACACAAAGCACACACGTATATGCCGTTTGCGTGTCACCCCCTTTTCAGCCAAAATTCCCTTCCCCCTGACGTACAAATTCAAGTCAACCCTTCAGATGGGAATGGATATAGAATTACTGGACATGAAATTTGTATCCTCTCTTTCATGGTTGGAATTTTTTTTGCATACGAAGGAGTTTATCCATTCTAATTACCCATTTTAATACCACGTTGGGGATTACGTGAGCGTTTTTTTTTGTCATTCTTACCTGTGCGATGGCTAATTTTATTTTGCTGCAAAACCTCCACCTCTTAATCGCAGGTACTTCCTGGTCATGTTTGGATCGAACGGCCTCATAAGCATCATTGATTATTTTGTTCTTCACGGTATGCAAAAAAAAAAAAAAATAAAATAAATAAACGAAAGTACGAATAGCTACATATAATAGAGCAAAAATTCTGTGCGAACAAAAAGACAACACCTTTTTTTTTTTTTTTTTTGTGAACAAAAATGTTGCAGAGAAGGACAGGTCACAAAATAACCCAATGGACAATTTGATGGGAGCCCAAAATCCCCTAGCAAAACGTAATAGCAAAAAATAAGAACGGATATATATTTGTTGCACGAACAATTAGTACATTGCACATAAAAAAAAAAACACCAACGAAGAACAATTAAATGTGCGCATAAACATGCACATTGAAACTGCATTTATTTTTGTTATTGCGCGCACGCTCACGTCCTGTGTTCGCTTTTTACGTTTCCCCCCTCAGAGCCTACAAATATGAACAACGTTCCCGACTTGAAAAAGTTTTACGAGAAAAAGAAAGCCGAGCTGGAGAATGTGGTATTTAAAAACGAGCATATTTTGTTTGCTCAACGTTGTTTGCACGTCTCTATATTTTGTGAGCCATCATGACAAGCATCCCGCCCCCTTTTTTTTCCCCTATTTTGCAGAGGTATAAATTTTGGCTGGAGAATATCGAATATCAGCTTGTACTAAATTGGACATGAGAAGATGTGGTGGAAGCACAACCCCCCCGCCTTTCCTAATGTATATGCACATTTTGCATGCGTTCATATGTGCGCACTTCTCTAGTGCTGTGCATTTTTTTTTCCGTTTGTTTTTTTTATTCTTATTTTAAGGCATATTAACAAACCGTTATATTAACAACTGAGTTGTTCTGTTTATGTGCCAAATGCGTTCTCTTTCGTCTACCCCTTCATTTCATCTTCACGTTATCGAATTTTTTTTTTTTTTTTTTTTTT
>NW_012192613.1:196328-196991 GCF_000956335.1 Plasmodium fragile | reverse complement strand
TTTTTTTTTTTTTTTTTTTTTTTGTAAAAACATTTAAAAACATAGCTTGTTTTTTAAAAGAGGAATTTGCCGTAATGATGACATTTAAGACCATCTATTTGGAGAGCAGGACGTCCGCTACTTCAACGTAGGTTTATGTAATGTATAACCCCATGAGTGTGGATACACTATTTTTACCGGTCTTTTTTTTAATTTAGCGTGGATACAAATCGACATATATATGTATGCATACATGCCCCTCACTCGGTTGGGGTGTGTACACTGGCAATTTTACTCCTCTGCGCAGAATTTACCAAGTACCGCCACATGGGGGGGCTAAACATTTATATGTGAACATATTGTTCGCTCTTGTTTACAAATGTACAACAATATGAATGTTATAAAAACGGCCTTTTAATAAAATAGCGCTTAATGATAATTTTCGTATCATTTTGGCCAAGTACTAATTTTATTTTATTTACTTAGTGACGCAATTATGTGCCACTTTAGTGCTTCTGTTCTTTTTTTTTTTTTTTTTTTTTGGAGTCAATTTTTTTTAGTGCATTCCATTGCGCTAGCCAAATTTTAACGGCAAAAAAAAAAAAAAAAAAAAAAAGGCCCCCGCAATCGGGCACCACATAAAAACGGATTTTTTTTTTTTTTTTTAATTCGCTCATCCCTTAT